>NC_048603.1:9680403-9882903 GCF_003668045.3 Cricetulus griseus | reverse complement strand
ATTAGCATAGGAATTATGTGAGAACCCATTTCTATCGTTTTCTAAATGGACATACTATCAAACTGCCTAAATATATTCATACCCAAATATCTGCACAGCTCTTAGCCTCCTCAGAGAAATTTCCATTTCAGGTACATGGTACTTAATAAAGGGACTCAAAACTAGTCAAAACGCAGAAGTTAAGTGATGGCGGAGTGTATAGCCCTAAGCAGAACAACTCTATAACCATTTACACCCATTCCAAAGCTCGGGGATTGTTATGAAGATGTGAAAAAAGATTGCGAAAGCCATGATTTAAGAATACTACTGAGAAATTGTTTTCAAAATATGAGAGGGCTACCTCAGACACAGACTCATTGTGGCTGTGATTGCTGCACAAGACCTCCATAAGTTCAAGTCAATCAAAATCCCAGCCTAGATGGTGTGGTCCTTTGAAAGAAAATAGCCCCCAAAGGGATTGGCATTATTAGGAGGTTCGGCTTTGTTGGCATAAGGTATAAGTATGGTCTTGTTGGAGGAAATACGTCACTGTGGAGTTGGCTTTGAGGACTCATATATGCTCAAGCCCAACCCAGTGTCTTAGACCACTTCCTGTTACCTATGATTTTAGACGTTAGAACTCTCAGAAACTTCTCCAGCATCATGTCTGCCAGCACACCGCCTTGCATCTTGCCATGATGATAACGGACTGAAACTCTAAAACTGTATGTGATCAACAAACATAAAATGTTTCCCTTTATAAGAGCTGCTGTGGTCATTGTGTCTCTTCATATCAATAGAAACCCTAAGACACATGGGAAGGAGCTCACAAAGGCCCATCCCTAGCCAAGGAGTTATTGTCAATTGCTAGTGTCTGGGGGAGAGAGAGTCGCTTTTCATCAGGGAATAGCCTCTGGTTGGTTAAGTTTTCCCTTGCTTTTTATATAACAGATATATTACAAATGTGCTATATTATCACTACTCTATATATGTACAGAGTAGTGTCTGTTCCTTCTGTTTCCCCTTTGAAGTTATTTTTCTCCCTTGAAGATTCGTCCTCCATGTTGAGAATACATAGTATAAGATCCTTCTTAATGGGCAACGGAAAAGAAACAGATAATTAGATACAAATTTAATGGGCTGAATCTTGCTATATGTCTATATGATGTCATGTAAAGTATCACATTTGGCCTCAGAAAAATGCACAGAGTATAATCATTGGCCTTGCTTCCCCAGGCAACTAAAGGAAAACTCTGATAATAAGTAATTGATCTTGAACTGAGACCCAGCTGTTTCCTCTCAAATTCAATGCTCTTTTTTGTTATCACTTAGCATCAGAAGTCATTCTCCTTTGAAAAAGTGTTAGCAACTCTCACTTTTAAATTATGAATGTATAGGAAGATGTAGGGATACAAAGTATTGTGTAGAGAACCCCACTCTATGGTAGAGAAACAGAAAAATGAATATTGGTTTCTTCATGTCTAATTATTAGCATTTTTTGGAAGAGCCTGTAGATAAATACTTAATTCAATAAAGAAAGCTAATGTGCAGATTACTAGTGATTGGTTAAGGCTGCATTTTCCTCTTGCTGACCTGACACCATCAGATAATTACATTGTTATTTTAAATAGTGAATGCCTAAAAACTGGCATAAAAACACAAAGAACTAAAATATTATTGCTTAAAAGAATTTAAGGAGACTTATCCAAGTCGATGAAGATAAAGAGATTAACATATGTTAACAATGCTATGTGAAAAAGACTCTTGCTGAAAATGAGCAGTTCAGTATGTGATCTAAAGAACCAATTCCAAGATAAATTTCATAATTTATGTATGAGTTATTAGGTTACACAATAAAGTTTGTAAGCACCATTTATGGTAGTATATTTTCAACTCACATTCAGACTCAAGGTATATCCATCACATATTTATTATATATATATGATGTAAACCCTTCTTGTGTCAATGTTTGTAAGTATTAATATACTATTTCCCTAGTCCTTAGGATCTCAAAAGGGCTCTGATTTCTGAAGTAGATAGGCCTGGTGATTTGGAAGAATTTTCTCTGGGATTGACCATGTGCAAGAACATCATTCTATCAGTTAACTCTATTCCCACTGAACACATGGCCTCATCTTCTGAAAGAATAGTTTGCATGCAAATATTTGTTCTTTGGTTTTTCCAGACAGGGTTTTTCTGTGGCTTTGGAGGCTGTCCTGGAACTAGTTCTTGTAGACCAGGCTGGTCTCATACTCACAGAGACCCACCTGCCTCTGCCTCCCGAGTGCTGGGATTATAAGCATGTGCCACAAACACCCAGCGCAAGTATTTTTTAAATGAAAGATATTTTTATTATATTTTTAGGGTGTGTGTGTGTGTGAGAGAGAGAGAGAGAGAGAGAGAAAGAGAGAGAGAGAGAGAGAGGGAAACAGACACACAGAGAGATTTAAATATATCTGTCGGTTTACCTGAGAATAATAGTAATTTTGTGTATTTTTCCTTTCCAAGAAAAATGAAGATTTATTATATATGTACATATATATTATTATTTTATATAATAACATATTATATGGGACCATGGCAATTCTTATAAAGGAAATCATTTAACTGGGACTGTCTCTAATTTCAGAGGCTCAGCCATTATCATCATGGTTGGACATGTTGTGTGTAGGCAGACAGGCATGGTGCTGGAGAAGGAGCTGTGAGTTTTACATCTTGATCCACAGGCAGCAAGAGGAATCTGTGTCCACAGTGGATGTAGCTTGAACATCCAGGAAACCTCAAAGCCGACCCCCACAGTGTCACAATTCCTCCAACAAGGCCACACCTACTTCCACAAGGCCACACCTCCTAAAAGTGCCACTCCTTATGAATTTAAGGAGGCCAATTACATTCAAACGACCACACCATGTACAAAGAAATATAAAATATTGCACAATTACTTACCAAATAAAAAAGGAAATGAATTTGATAAGTTAACACAGTCCCCTTTATACACGTTTTTGTTTTACTTTTGTGTGGTGGATTTATTGAGAAGAGCCCTCATAGACTTATATATCTGAAAACTTCGTTCCAGTTGTTCAAGGTGTTTTGGAAGGGTTGCAAAGTATGGTCTTGTTGGAGGGGTGTGTGTGGCTGGCCAAGAGTGTCGAGGTTTCAAAAGCCCGCCCCATTCCCAGTTAGCTCTCTATGCTACCATGTACTTGACCAATGTGCAAGCTCTCAGCTGCTGCTTCAGCACCTTGCCTGCCTGCAGCCATGGCCTCTAACCTTTCGAAATGTAACCCCCACCCCCACCCCCAAAAAACCCAACTCTTCAATAAGTTTCCTTGGTCATAGTGTCTTGTTACAGTAATAGAAATAATTCTGCCACATCGGAATTATGCAAATTATGGTGAGCTGCCTAGATTTTCACAGCAGGGTAGAGAAGTCAAAAATTAATGAACAAATTATAACAATCAGAGAAACATTATTGGCAATTATATAAAAACGTCTCAAGACAGTAAGATGAAAACATGCCATAAGAAAAATAAGTAAGAATCATGAAGTAAGGAACACAAAGACAAAATAATAAATATGAATGATGGTATCGCCTTTGGTGAGGGGATAGTGAGCTCTATTAAGTCAAATGTTGCCAACGGTTGGATAAGGAGATGATTGTAGCCATTTCAGTCTTTGGAGACTTATGCTGTCTTTGTCACTGTTTCTCTTTCTGACTCTGGCTCTCTCTGGAACTTTTTTTTCTTTTTTTTTTAAATTAAAAAAAAAAACATCTTGGCTCAAGGGAAGGACCAGATCTTATTTTTATAGCCCCACCTAGTTAGTGGTTTACTAAATATAGACAGATGGGCTGAGAGATGGGCTTAATTTTCTACTTAGCTGAGTTATGAAACTGTCAAATTCAAGGGCAGCTTTGGAAAAGATGAAAATAATGAACACAGTTTCCAAAACTGTCTTCCAAATATCCACAATTACGTGAGTTGGTTCCCCAATTCTACATTTTTGTCAGAAAAGTAATTCATCAAATAGGGGTCTCCATTTACTCTACACACAGTTTCAATAATCTTCAAATAATGCCTAATAAAGTCCCCAAACTAAGTCTGTGTCTGACGGCTGTATATAAGTGAAGGATAGCTCTGGCTTCCATTTTGCCGTATATCATCACGTCACTGTGTATTTCCTTCATCCCCCACTGTGAAACACTAGTCAGTGAGGATGCAGCTACTTGACGTAAAGACAGCTCATTGGGTATAAGGTGGGGGAAAATGCTCCAGTCTGTATATTGCCCTTTCTCTATCTGTAAAAACAGATCATCAGAGAGCACAGGGGATTGATGACGTGGTTTGCACTGTTTTCCTAGGTGATTACAGGGGAATGA
This sequence comes from Cricetulus griseus, assembly GCF_003668045.3. Lineage (NCBI taxonomy): Eukaryota > Metazoa > Chordata > Mammalia > Rodentia > Cricetidae > Cricetulus > Cricetulus griseus. Next base: position 9,878,546 of record NC_048603.1, on the reverse strand, counting down.
GATGGTACCACAAATGGCAGCCTTTAGGAAGTTGAGAGATACTATAGAATCTAGAGGATGCATAGACCTTGACTAGAGCTGCTTAATAGCAAAAACCTGTAGACGCATCTGGGGTAGATCATAACTACACATTAGGCTGAAAATAGCATGAGCGCTCCACATTTTTCTTTAAAACGTACAAGACGATCCTAACTTTTTCTGTGTGCTTACAAGACACTGTGTAAGCATCAGCTGGGCACTTATTTAATCTATTGCCCTCGAGGCATAGCGTATATGGAAGGCTGTCCAGGTGAAATTCAAGGACCACTGAAGCCATGCAACTTCAGAGAGCTCTAGATGGCACCAACCCATCCACAGGATACTGTTACACCAAGACTGCAATCAAGGCTGCTATGAGGCAATAGAAAGTGGTCACATGACCACCAACACCTGAAACCAATATAAAAGCCTGAGGGTCAATCTGGGTTACTTTCCAGTCCTAACATGTGAGCAATCCTTCTCCTTTGACTGCACTTCCTAGAATTTATAACATTTGAAGAATAAATAGAAAATAACAAGAGCCAACAAGAAACAGTTGTAGGAAAATAACTTAGTATACAAAGTTTTCAAATGGTCTATAGTAGTGTATTTTATTTGAAGGAACTTCAGTATCAGTCTAGAAAAACTTTTCTGAGATTGATGGTAAGGGAATTTTCTGTTTCAGGAAAGTTGTTAGTTGCAAAGTGAGAATTTAACTTCCCTCTTCACAGTGCTTCATTGACTTCTGTAAATTTCTATGGCCATAAAAGACTTTATCATATACATAGAAATATATAAATGTCTCCTCTCTAATACCAAAAGCTTAAGACTCAACAAAAAGATCACACACTTAAAAATGAAAAGCACCTAGAGACAATTAAGAAATAATCAGGATTCACTAGACTCTGTATAAGTGACGTGGAGTTTATTTGGGGGATAAAAGAACTTGCACAGAAAACAAGTGACTGTTGAGATGCTCCAGCTCCAAGAATGCACACCCTGACACCCTGATGCTCTCTGTGACCTGAAGTGGCTTCCAAGCCCCAAAACTTTTCCTTTTAACTGGGCGTGGTTAGTGCTACAGGTGCAGAAGTGAGTATCACTACAATTCCCCTTTTAGTCTAAAGAGTATAGGGGTTCCATATCACACATCAAAAGATACCAAAGGAAATAGGTAGAGAACTTTTTCTAAAAAGGAAGCAAACAACAACAACAACAACAACAAACAAACAAACAAACAAAAACTACTAAGAACAAAACCTCTTGCTTCTAGTCACATTCAATGAAAGAGAATTTGTCCCAACACAGAAATAAGAAAGGGGCTTCGAACTTCAGGTAGAACCTGATTGGGAAGTCACTTTCTGATGGTTAAGCCTAGTCAAAGAAGGAAATAGCTGAGACATAATTAGTAGCTAGCTGTCTCTGCTACAGTTCATGCAAAGATTTTTTTCTTCTCCACTATGAGAAAATCAACTGGGCAGTGACTGACAGAGGCAAAGGCTGCCAGGGTGAAGTTGAAGGCACTTGGCCCATTCCTGTCTGAAGAACACACCTTGTGTCTTCCTGGCCCTCACAGGAGTTGCTGCTGCTTCCGGTTCTCAATGGCTGCTTCTCCGTGAAGAACCTCCTAAAGCACTGAGTTCAAAATCTAAGATTGGGAATTTTTTCTTCAGAGAAATCATAAATTTAAACTTTTATACAAGATCTACAAGTTTTACATTTTTTTGGACAAAATATGTTTTAATCCTTTCTGGATAAACAAAATGCTTCTGAAAAGAGATTTCTATCATGTATAACTCATTCTTTTACTTTATATGGAAGGTACCCAGGAACTTTCCTAAATGCATCAAAGATTTTCAAGCTATTTGCTTTATTCAATGTATAATATGTTATAAGAAGAGTAACTGTAACATTTGGTTCATTGTAAGTGTTTTCCCCTAAAAAAATGTACAGCCTTAACTCATGGTTAGAAAGTTTGTAACATTCTATCTCCATACAAGAACTTATATAATTTTAGCATTTAATTTTAGATTGTAGTGAAGACAGAAAAATAGAATCAAAACCAGAAAACACTGCCCCTCAGTGTGTCTTTATGCTTGATTAAAAATGATGGAGGTATTGGAAAGGCAGGGAAAAACCAAATAAAATAGAGAAAGAGGCTACAAGTGTCCGGGGGGTGATCAGTCTTTGGCACTGTTCCCCGAGTCTAGTTCACCACTTTGGGCTTGTTTGTTTTACCAGTGCGAAAGATGGCTGGTTTATCTCTGAACATTGTGCACAAGTTAAATGTGACATTTTCTTTCTCCTCTTATGCTGTCTCATCATGGCATTTCTGAACCACTGATAGCCCTAATACATTTTCCAAAAATAAAAGCTGTGGAACCAATTATTTCAAAATCAGCCATGAGTTATTTCTCTTGACTTTGTCAGCAAGATGGCTGGTCCTGTGCAGTTAAATCAGCTTCATGCTATTTCGATGCTCAATGAACATTCAAGTTGTGGCCTGCATTGCCCTAAAAAACTAATGTTTAATGAGTTCTTGTTTGTTACAGAAGAACAACAAAAGTCTGGTTGGAATTTTTAGCCACAAATGAACAGAGTTTTAAAAAATCAGAGTTTATTTTTAAAAGTCTTTCACTGTATCATCAAGTTTTGGAGTACAAAAACTACTAATGTTAAAATACTTACCAGTGGTCATTCCTTAAATGTAAAATGTCTCCCTACAGGCTAATGCGTTTGAACACTTGGTCCCTTAGCTCCTGGCACTATTTGGGGAACTTGTGGAGCCTTTTGGACATGGGTCCTAGCTGGCAGATGGGAAGCCAAAGAGTTTTGGCTTGAGAATAAAGTTTGGTTTCATTCTAGTCTAGATTCTCTGCCTCCTGATCCAACCAAAATGTAACACCCAGTTGCCACAAGCTCTGACTCCCTGGGAATGAGTCCCAAACACCTCTCTTTCCCTGCCATGATGAAATGCCTCTCTTGAAACCCTGGCCAAAACAAGTATCTCCTCCTTTAGACTGCTTGTGGCAGGTGTTCTATTGCAATTTCCTAATCTAACACCTTTCATTTTGATAATTCTTAAATTTATCTGAAATCCAAGAACGATGTTAGCAGATCCTGACAAAGTTTATTGTTTAAACATTGATTCAATGCTACTGATATGACAATCACTGTTTTTCTGCTGTTGGTTTATATGGGGTCATACTGCAATGAGATCAAACCCACTGCCTTGTGCTTACTGAGCAGGTTACCCCTGGCCCAGCACCATCCTTATTACACAAGTATAATTTCATATTCAATAGACTCAGCCTCTCTCTACACCATGGAGTCTATAATTTCATTGTGCCAACACACACTAGAAGTTTGAGGTAGCCTAGGAAGTGCAATGGCAACTTGTGTAGGCTTCACATCACCTAGAAATCCCATTAGACTCCGATAACTGAATGACTTTCCTGTAAGGCCACAGAAACAGAGATTTGCTCCACATAAGGGCAGAGAGACGTGGTCTGAGCAGATGAAGGAAGCTTCACGATCTACCAAAGACTTTAAGCTACAAACAGAGGATTTATCATCTCACCAGGGATACTTTCTAATATTGACTAATATGTCCACTGTTTTTGTCACTTTCAGCACACTTTCTCACTCTTAGATCACTAGCCAGAAATAATCACTCTCTCTTTTGATTCCCACAGAACTATGCTTGTGGCTTTCTGATAAAATTATCATTCTACCCAAAGTGACATTTGTTTATTAAAACACTTCCCATTTCAAAGGTATCAAAATCAGCGACAAGGATAAGGTGTAGTGGGACTCTGTATTTTACAATGCACAAAATGTGGAATGACTCTTAGACTCATTTGAGCTATGTAACTACTTTTTTTTTATTTCCCACAACAGGTTTCAAGTAAAGAACAGATTGGTTCTAGTTATTTCATATTATCTCTTTATATCATATTATATCATTATAATATTCATATTATATCATTGTATGCTTTGCCTGAACTCAAAACCTATTTGAAAATACGATAGAATACTCTCAAGTAGATCTAAAAAGGGAAATTTCCCAGAATCCAAGTCTGGTATTCTTTCTACCAAGTAATAATATCACCATTCTTTACTGACAGGGTCTACAAGAAATGGAATATAAAGTAATGATAAAATATAATAGAAAACAATAATTATAAGGCAGGATTGTAACATTTATAGAGTAGTACTGATGTTTCAGAACTGTTCAGTATTATATTTACCCCTTAGTGTTCACAACCTCTGGATGTTTTGGATATATTTTCTGTACCTGGTTCTCTCACCTTCTTCTCTGTCTCACCATAGTGTGAGAGAAAAGCTCTTATGACTGCTTCTTTGCCACACAGTCTTTCTCCTACTTTTGTCTAGCCTGTGTGCTAAATGGGATGCCTGGACATTCCACACAATCACAGTTGTCAACTTCAAGGACAAGCAGGTTATCCATGCTTGGATAACACTTGATTGATGAGGCTGGAAGATAAATATCCCCTCTCTTCTTCAGGCAACTGAGACTAAGTTTCTCTCTGCAGTTGCTAGGGGAGGGCCTGGTAGCATACACACTCAATTATCCCATTAGGTTCTGGCTCAGTCCTTTCCACGATTAACCACTCACACATAGACTTCTTGCCAGATTCAGCACTTTTGGGAGAATGAAAGATGAAATCACTGTGACATGGTTGCACTATCTAAGGCTCTAGATTTAGATGAACAAACTGTAACAAGAGACAAAGTCAGAGGCTCAGTGTATCACAGACACCTAAGTGGAATAGATGGGGTTGAAACTCTAAAATGTGATACCAGAGTTCATAATTGTGATCATATTACCAGGATACAAAATCTGACTTGTAAATGATCTTAAACACAAGACTTTGCATAACTAACCACAATTTGCTGCATCACCCTGTGTTGCTACAATAATTGGTACAATCTCAAATACTACAGAGAATTTCTGTTAAGTTTATATTCTGCAGCAGCTACTTTATTATAGCATCTTATAACTAATAATTCTGGTTTTCACTTTGTTGTTTTGAGACAGTTCTCACTGTGCATCCCAGTATTCACACCCATTGTGTAGCTGGCTCTAAACTTGAACTCAGAGTGAGATACTTGCTTCTGGGTCCTCAATGATGGGATCACAGGTGTCATCTGCCATGTATAATAACTTGGATAGTTAATATTTTAAAAACCCACTTTTGAATAAGAAGAACAGGAGAGAAAATTTAAGTAACTTGCAAAAAGTCACAGAGCTGGTTGGGATTGAAATAGAGATTATAAGTCGATTACTCATTTGCTCAACAATTGTTTCTTCATCCCCCACTGAGTGCTAAGCCCTGCTCTGGGACCTAGGGATATACAACACCATGGAACTTACACCTTGATGGAGGATCTATGCAATAGGTAAATGTCAAGAGTTACTGGGGAGTGATGCTTGATGGTCATAAAACAGGGTGGTAACCGAGACTAGATCTACGTGAGAAGAAGGCTAAGGGGATTTCTAGATGCCTCCCAACTCTGACTTCCCTACTATTTACAGATAGACATGTCTTTGCTATGTAGGATTGCACTGAGCATCATGCAGTCCGTGTTGATAGCACCTCAGGACATGGTCTATTAGGACCCAGAAGAGCTCTTGGATCATAGCAACTCAAGACTGCAGACAGTTCTAAAGATTTCTAAATGTTCCTAAATGGGGAAGAAACTGACATTAGTTCCTTTTATGTGGCTGTCATAAAAATATTTTGACAGAAAGCAGTTTACTGTAAAAAGGTTTCCTTCTTGTTTTTGTTTTGTTTTGCTTTTGGGCTTGTAATTCTAAAGAGATAGAGCCCACAATGGCGTGAAAGGCTTGTGAGCAGAAGCGTGAGGCTGGACCAGCAGACAGAAGCAGGTAGATTATATTTCACCCATACATAGGAAAGGGAGGGAGAGAGAGAGAGAGAGAGAGAGAGAGAGAGAGAGAGAGAGAGAGAGAGAGAGAGCAGGAAATGGAGCCAGGCTTAATGTGCTCCCTCCAGGAAAGCTCCACCTCCAAAAGCTCCATAGCCTTCCTAAACAGAGCCAACTGGAGACCAAGTGCTCCCATTATGATCCTATGGGGGACTCTTGTCATTGAAACCACCACAACATGCAAGATAATGTTTGGAGCAAATTCTTCCCAAGTGATCAGGCCAACTGTATGGAAAAAGCAAAAGTCATTCTTGCTGAGTAAGGAGGAGAAGATGGGAGATTCAGGTACAAAGGCAGGTGAAGACTTCATCCTATAAAGACTTACAGGGCATAAAAAGGCGTCTGAGATTACTCTATGAATTCAGGAGAACCACCCTCAACATGACATGATGTCATTCACATCTTTAAGACATTATCTGACTTAATTTTTTTTGGAAAAATCGAGGGGAAAAAAATGCTTGTTCACCCCTGATTGTGTATTAGTGACAGACCAAATGCATAATGCCATCCAAGTCCAGCTCAGTGAGGTTAATTAGAGTGACTTGTAGGAACATGTGTAATGGTGCCCCACAGGATCATGGGAAACTTTTTGGGTATTATACCACCAAAGAAAAGTACCCACCCCTGACAACCATTACCTGAATGGATATCCCCAGGGAAGAGAGACGCCTTGTGATGACTGGCGTCTTGTGAAGGCCACAGAGCAGCCTCATACACTGCTTCTCTGCATTGTAAGAGGCATGCCTCCTCATCTGCACTGAGAGCCAAGTGAGTCCTCTACTCTTCCCCAGGGGACTGTTATTGGCCCAAACCTGTGAGTGTCTCATGGGGATCACTATATCTGTTCTAATTTCAAGATGACAACACAATGTCATGCCTGGGAGACAGGACTCCACCACACATGAACTTCTGTGGGGATTGATTCTAAGGGGACCACAAAGTAAAGAGGATCAGATCAGATCCTGTAGGGACCTGTGGCATGTGTTTGCTCTTTGATTTTTGAAACCGAATGTGGCAAAGCTGAGCTCCTCTGGAGATCTTCACCATGGCCCTATTCAATTTTACTGTGCAGGATGAAAAGCTGATCCCAACAAGAAAGGACAGGGGTAGAGCAGAGGGTGAGTAATAAATTCTGAATACATTTGGGGAAGAGCTGAGAAGTCCAATGTAGAGAGTCAGAGGGAAAGAAAGCTCAGGAGGAAATCATAGATTATGGCCCAAACACCTGGAAAGATGGCAGTGATCTTTACTTGACTGGATTGGAAAATCTGTCAAAACAAACAAAAAAGCCATCACCAATAACAACAGAAAAACAAAAGCAAACAATAACAACAGAAAAACGAAAGCAAACAGTAACAACAGAAACAAGCTTCAAAGGCAACAGGAGAAAGCCAGCTCTGCAGGCTGTTCTGGCCTCTGTCCTTTAACCCCCTTAAAAGACGGCTGCCTCTCCTCTCAGCACTAGGGTAGTTGGCTCACAGTGTCTTTATTTGGAGTTAGTTTACAGTTCAGCTTCCTCAGCCCTTGTTTCACCCTTTACAAATGGAGTGTGTAAAACATTTATTGAGTTCTCACACCTCTTAGGACACAGCAAGGGACATCCTACTCAATACGCTGTAACAATCACTTGAATTATTTCTCCATAATGAGAGGGAGCGTGTGTTTGCTCTGATTTTTGAAACCGAATGTGGCAAAGCTGAGCTCCTCTGGTGATCTTTACCAAGGCCCTATTTAATTTTACTGAGTAGGTTGAAAAGCTGATTAATGTCAGCTCCACAAAACCTGAGCTACCATCCCAGATTTTATTTCATTCAATGGTTCCAGCCTTCAATCAGCCCAAGGGGGGAATTTGTAGACAATTTGGGAGACAGAAAAAAAAAAAAAAAGATGGAGGGTCAACTCCCCTCTTGCCTCCTCTACACTCTGGGATAGAAGAAAGTGCCGATTTCCACAATAGGACTGCACACTGTCCTATAGGTCATATATATCATAGAGTAGAAAGCTGGAAGGCACAAGAGACCGGAAGTTCGGGCCTTTATTTTTCTCTCCCACTGGAAGTCCTTCTCTTTCCCCCATGTGTTGCTGTTGCTTTTGTTTTTGTTGTTTTTGCTGGGCTTGAGTATGAGATATTTCACACAGGCTCATGTTTTGAGCTCTGTGCTCACCCAGTGTCAGTTGGTACTTTGAAAATCTGTGGAACATTTAGGAGGTAGGACTTAGCTGGTGAAAGACGGTCACTAGGAGCAGGCCTTTGAAGGTCGTGGCCAAGCCCCTCCCCTCTCTTTCTCTCTCTCTCTCCCTCCCTCCCTCCCTCTCTCTCTCATCCCAATTTTAAGTAAAACTATAACATAACTTATTCTAGAAAATAAACTGCCAGCTAGTTTCGTGTATATTCTCATAACAAAGTTCCCGAGTCTCAGTCAGTGCCAGCATTTGAGCTTCAGCCAACCTCACACTACAAACGAATCAGAAAGCTTCCATAGCAGACAAATGACATGCTGCAACCAATCAGGATGGTTCCTTTGAACGGGACTTTCTCGGTCTGTCTGGGAATACTGCCTTCTTGTGTTGGTGGATGGACACTCGGACCTGGACCTGGGGTGCTTTCACTGTGGGTTCCTGTACACGTTTCTGTCTTACCTGGTCCTGCATCTGGTATTTGGCCCCAAATAAACGCACAGAGTCTTATATTAATTATAAACTGCTTGGCCAATGGCTTAAGCTTCTTAAGCTTCTTAATGGCTGGTTCTCTCTTAAATACTAACCCATGACTATCTTATGGCCTCATCTTACTAGAGAATGTCCGGGCATCCTATCTTCCCAGTAGCTACATGGTGTCTCTCTGGTGGCTTCTCCTCTGCTTTCCTCTCCCCAGAATTCTCATCAGCTGGCATCCCTGCCTATACTTCCTGCCTGTTTGATTCATCAACCAATAAGAGAAACAGATATACAGAAGGACAACCCCCATCAGGTTCCTGAGGACGGGCACTTTGGGGGCAAATCATCTTGTTCTTGTTCGTTGACCAGAACACAGTGTCATGCCACTCTTGTCTGGGAAATTCTAGTCATGCTTTAAGGGTCTGCCTCTCCAGGACAGCACTTTCAAGTTCTTCCTGCAGCCAATCGCCATGCTAATGATGCTAATTAGCTGTTTCTCCATCCGGTTTCTATGGTGCCCCCATCATCCACAGCTCCTCCCAAAGTAAAGTTAATGACTTGGTTCTCCAGTGACCATGCAGCACGTATTTAATACTTGGCAAAACTGTTTTACAATGTGGAGACGTCTCTGAAGGATAAATCCACTACTTATGAATATCCTTTTTTAAAGATCTATTTTATTTTTAAGTTATGTGTATTTTTGTTGGTGCCTGTATCTGGAATGGAATGTGTACATGAGTGCAGGTGTCTGCCAAGTCCAGAGAAGGGTGTTTAATAGTCTGACACTGAAATCACAGACCATTTTGTGCCCCTCGTGCAGGTGATGGGATCAACACACAGGTCCCCAGCACGGGCAGTGCATTCTCTTAAAGAGAGTCATCTGTCTGGCCACTTTGGAATACCCTTACTGACCTCCTGTCATAGTTATGTTTCCTTCAACTTTTTGATAACCACTCCTTATTTTCTTTTAGTCTTTCTGGATATGTGGGTAGATTTGCCACTGTGGCGGTGGCTCAGTGGGTAACGTACTTGCTTTTAGGATCTGAGTTCAGATAGCCAGCATCCACATTAAAAAGGAAAGTGTGGCTGTCCATGTCTGTAAACCAAACACAGGGCATGCAGAGACAAGTGGACCCTGGGGACTCCCCGACCAGACAGTCTAATCAAAATGATAACCTTCAGGTGCAGTGAAAACAAACAAAAAAACAAAACAAAAACAAAGGGAGAGAATGACAGAAGATAACACTGGATGTCAACCTCTGGCATTCACACAAGCACACATGTACTCACACACACACACACACAACACACAGGTGTAGATCTTGACAACATACAATACATATGTGTAGGTCTTGGCAACCCATACACACAACACATGTGTAGATCTTGACAACACACATACACAAAACATATATGTAGATTTTGACCACACACACACACACACACACACACACACACACACACACACTCAAGTTTAGCTATATGCCAGTTACACACATGAATTAGGTGTTTCCATGCTAGAGTGCATCTTAGCATAAGAATGTTTTCATTGGGTTTTCATTACAAGCAAAAAATGCGAGACTCACAGTCACTGAGAGGAAATGGTTCATCTTCGCATCCATTATTAAGCTTGTACCTTCTCTGGTCCTGCCCTGTGAACACTAGGACTCGTCCACCCCTCAAGAATTAGGATCTAATTATCTGGAATAAATAGATCAAGGATGTTATAACCCTGAGGCCTCATAAAACGTCTTCTCGAAAAGGCTTTGCTTTCATGTCTTCAAAGCCAAGAGCTCTGTTTTTATGATGTGCATCCAGACAGTCAATGAAAGGGCTAAGAAAAGAGAAAGCAGCAATAAAAGCCTGCCATGAGGTGAGTCAAATGTGAGGCAATCTGCAGCATTGTCAGCTCGGCCAATGGAAAGTGAGCCCTGGACCACAAAAAGGATGGTCAGAAATCAGCACAGCCATTTACTTTGACCTCAATTAGACAAGCATCACACTTCCTATGGTTCTGTGTCTTACAGGCTGTAGTAAACCAGTATCTGTCAAATACATGGGAGTGTCCATTTTCCTTTTAAATTTACTTAAATAATAATAGTGAATCAGAAGCAATAAAACTCTAATTTCTCTCAAAAGAAAATAATGCTCACTTATTTGCTAATACTAAAATGTGAAATACATTTAATTCTATTTTTTTACATGATTCCCACAGTTTATTCTGTGACAAAAACAATGGATCCCAGTAGCTATGTGCATAGTTCATTCTAGAGAGGAAAAAAAGGCAGCCCAAGTGTGTTGCAAGGCAACCCCAAAAAGGGTTGATAGAATATCCCTTTCCTTCTGTCTGCTCTCTGAAAATCTAGCAAGGAAGAACTCACATGGAGACAGTAGAGCTGGGTGTGAGGACCCCCCCCCCCACACACACCCTTGGAATGCTTGCCAGGGGGAGAGGCAAGCAAGGGGATACTATAACTCTCTTCTGTCTACATCCTCATAGCATCTATCCATCAGTCCCCATCACCACATAATACTCCAGGAATGCCACAGGAGAGTCACTTTTCAAAACGACTCTAGTGGCCATTTCTCTTTTTAACATTTAATGAATTTACCTAAGACAAAGATATGTGTCCCCTGGGACTAGTTTGGATTCTCAAACATGGAAGCATATGATCAAACACGGATTATGCTAAGTCCAAAAAGTCTGTTTTAATGCATTAACATAATAAATGTGACATAGAAGGGATAGCTTCCTAGTCCTTGTAAAAAGCAAACCACGCTCTTTCCTCTTTAAAGACAAAGATAGCCAATTTTCGATGACTGCTTCTAAATTTACTTTTGTTTTATGACTTCACTAAATGTACCAAGGTTTTGAGTTGATGTCTATAGTGAGCCAAATAATTGAGAAGCATGAATTTATAAAGAAGCAGTTTAGATGAATCCCAAGGAGCTCCAAATGCTTTAATGAAACTGTCGCCACCCTCTGAAAACATTATCCAGTGCTTAGATCAAGTCAAGGTGCTGAACACTTGCTGCCTGAGGTGTTAGGGACACATAAATTGCAGCCATGCTGCCTTAGCTAGAGCCTACATGGCATTGCTTTCATCTGTGGTCGTAATTCTAACAAGCGTACAATTCAAGACTGAGTTTGCTTAAATTACCATTTTCCTTCCTACTTTTTCATTTTTCATTGTCCCCTTCTAATAGGTTCCCAACATTGTCCATATTGACATTTCTTTAGATGGTCACCATGGCAACTCCTGTCCTGCAGCATTTCTGAAAATCATTACTCCTTCTACTAAAAACTGGACTGTGTTCCTTCTTCTAAACTTTAGTTGGCCTAAGAGTAGCCTCACTCTGCACAGTACTAAGAATTGCCATGGAAGTTGTAAAGTTAGGTTATCCAAATGCAACTCACTCTTCTTGTCATCTTTTGGGGTGTATGATGTTGGAACTAACCCATTGCAGTGTACAGAAGCCCCACTGTAGTCAAGAAGGCCAGAGATGGGATTGAAACGCGTATCTTCAAGTCTCACTAAACTTCAAAGGGACAAACCTTCACAGCCAGGTGAGAGAACCATCTTCATACTGGAGACTTATGACTCTATAAGGCACGTATGTGAATCCACATGGAACATAGACACATGGTTCCAACCAAGACCAAGATGAATTCACATGAAACAGAGACAATCGTTCCAACCAAGACCAACCCAGCCTATGTATTTATGAAAAAAATGAAAAACCAATTGCTGCTTTGCTAAGCCACTGGACTAGAGGCAGATTCTAAGGCATGGATTTTCACCTTGGGTTCTCAATGGCACGTTTAGAAAATTGTAAAAGTTGGCCCTTTGCCTTCCTTTAATCTTTCTGATTTTCATTTCTCTAACTCTTTCTCCATCTTATCAACCTGCATGTCACATATACGTCTTTTACTCAGCTAGAAGAATTTCAACCAGTGCTATGGGGAGGCTGAACACGTGTTGATGCCTCTCTATCCTGTGCCCACTAGAATTTCCAGTGCTTGTGTCTCCAGGGTAACAGTCTTATTCATAAATAAAAGTCATTCCTAGGATGTAAATAAAATTCCTGAATGAAAAGGTGATTACACTGAGAAGGGAAGTCCATTTTGTTGTTGTTGTCTCTTTTCATGTTGTATACCCTCGGATATATTTCTCAGAGGAGAAATGAAAACTCCACAAAAGATTTGATGTTATTTTAACTTTCTGGACATGAAATTCAATACTTTTGACTTTGCATTTAAAGGTTTTTTTTTTCACTTTTAATGCAGATTTCCTGATTTTAGGAAGACACCCTTATCCTTCAGAGTGGTTTTAAAATCTCAAGGGAGTATGGATTAGCACCCTAATTCTGAGAATGATAAAGGAAATAGAAATAGATCTGTACATGATTAAAACACGTCTACTGGGCCAAACAATTGGTTTTTCCTGATGAAGACACTAGTTTTTCAAAAGTACAATGAACATACTGAGGCTGACAGATGAACTTTATGTTCTTACTTGGTTGAATGCTGATTTTGAGAACTGGTATCAAGCCCCTATAAAGAAAAACCCAAGAAACATATTGCTTAGCTGCCAGATAGCCCACTGACAATGCAAATCTTTGTTCAAGGCACTGGTTGCTCAAAATCAGTAACTCAAACTGAAAATAATGTGCACAGAAAAGGATGGTTCTGTCAGAGGACAGAGAGCAAATGAAGATGAAGAACAAACACCTACTTGTTCATAGATTATCAAACATTGTGTTTGGAGTTATCCTAAAAGTACACACAGTGCAGTGTAAACTACGTTTGACCCATCTATTATCTGGACACCAAATATCTCCAAATCCATTTATTTCCCTAATCAGCTGCTACACATTTTTTCCCAGCTTCTGCCATCTGTTTTTAATTACCCAAAAAATCCACAACCCAAACTGAAATGATAAATAGCTGATCATCGAGGGCTCTCGCTTACAGGTGCAGCCAGGACAAATGAAACTGGCAACCTCCTGATATTTGAAAGAGAGTTGAGTTGACATAAGTCTGGAATATTATCAGTTTCCTTGTTTCTTTGACATCTTGAGAGTTCATAAACAAAGCCCATTTTGAGTAAACAACTGTAAAATAGGCTTGGATTAACAAGATTAACATATAGTGTTATTTTGGGCAGAATTTTGAAAGATAGTTTTAAAGACCAAGACTAACAGATTTCATGGAAAGAAGTAAAACTAGGAAGAAAAATAGAGCCATTTCCAACAACAACAAATTGCCTGGACCTCTGAAGTTACAGAGTATAAGTATTTCAACAACCAATAAACCATGTTTACCTTTATATCATATTTACATTGATCTGGGAGGAAAGTAAATCAAATCCTTATTTTTCCTTTTTAGACAAGGGGAACCACAGAAAGAAAGAAAGGACACGGCTGAATGTCTAGTATGTACTTTGTATATCACAAATTTGATCTTGTAAACAACCATGTTGAGATTATGTGTTGGACTCTAAAGATAAGAAAATAGCCTAGAAGGCAAAGTCAAGTTGAGAATCAAGCTCAGGACAGTCAATGATTGATGGGTACCATCCTTGGTCTGATGAACACATGATGAATAGCACAAAGTTGCTAAGAGAAAGGTTCACTGTATTCCCTTAAAAGACACATATTGCTATCACCAGATAAGTTTCACTTTTCCATTACTAGAAGTCTCGTCGAGAATAAAGTTTATTAGACACATACCTACACAAACATACACATAGACACGGATACACACTGGCTGAAATAGTTAAGAAAAACGAGTGTTTTGTGTTAACATTTTTTACTCATCACAATATGTTGATCCGTGGGCAATTAAAGGGGATGTTTTGAGGTTCCCAGAAAGAAGCAAAAAGCTATAGCAATGCTTAAAGATAAATATTCTAAGATTAATAAGGGGATTTAAACTTTTTATTAAAGTTATTTATTATTTTTTATTCTGAGGAGGGTATATGATTGCCATGTGGCTGTCAGAGGATAGCTTGTGGGTGGCAATTTTCTCCTTCTGCCAAGGAGGTCCTGAGAATCACTTCAGATAGTCAGACTCGGCAGCATCATTTTTACCTGCTGAGCTACTTGGTGGCTCCACAAGCTTGTGTGTTTGTGTGTGTGTGTGTGTGTGTGTGTGTGTGTGTGTGTGTGTGTGTGTGTGCACATGCGCACATGTATAATATTTCATGTTCTTATTCATTTATTTAATTTTTGAAATAGTGTCTCATTATGTAGCCCAGATTGTTCTGGATTTTGGATTTCACTACACAGACTAGATTGGTCTTGGAACTCTCTAGTGCTGGAACTACATTTGCATACCCCCATGCCTGACTTGTAATTTTATTTTATTTATTTATTTATTTGTCTCTGTGGCTTCAGTGTTTCCCAGGCATACTACTTGGGCTATCTGTACTCCACGGAACACTCATATTGGAGTCATCCTTAACATTTACAAATGCTCCCTAATCTTAACTCATGGGAACATGGAAATTTCAGAACTTCAAAGTGATAAGAGTATTTTCACTGCACTTTCTCGGAGTCTTCATTTCACAAATGTCAAGTATTGACTCCCCTGTGAAACCACTTAAATAATCTGTTCATAAGGCAACAATACAAGTTTCTTGATTGCTGGGGTGAAGGAGAACCTCCTCAGAGGAGACCCACTGTTCATCAGAGGCCATAGTTAGGATGCTAATTAAGTCAGTGAGTGAGAATTAATTAATCTCTCTCCAAAGGTTGTAGGGTTGTTGAGTGTCATGTTATAATACTCTAGGATTGGCAGGCACAGTAAGACGAGTTTCTTTCAGGGGATCAATAATTCTTGCAAACTGTCAATTCAATCTTTCTGTTGAAACATTGAGGAAATTCCTTGAGGAAATTCTTAAAGTGAAGCATCTCCTAACTAGGCTAGGAAGGAGACTTGGGTATTTTGGAGGAAGAGCTACAATAAGAAATACTTATGAATATCTGAAAGGCACGTAAAAGAAAAAAGCAGGCTAATCCCTCTCTTCAGATTGCAGATGGCCAGTTGCAGATTACAGATGGCCGCTTCATAATAAGCCCTTCTCTGCAAGACACTAATGAGAGGTTGTGACAGCCGGCTTTAATTATAAACTTGACATAGCGTATAATCACCTGGGAAGAGGCTCCATGAAGGATGGACTAGACCATACTGGCCTTTGGGCATGTCCTGGGACATTGTCTGGATTGACATGGGAAGGCCCTTCCCCAGAGTGGGTGGTCCCATTACCCGTTTTGGGGCCCTGGAGTGTATATAAACGTAGACAAAGTTGGCTGCATGGCAGGCGTATATACAAGGTTTCTCTCTATTTATAACTGTAGTTGTGATCCGATTTGCTGTTTCAAGTTCCTATCACTTTGACTCCCATGGAATAATGCACCATATCATGTAACTGTGAGCTAAAAAGACCCTTTCACCTGTAAGTTGTTTTTTTGTTTGTTTGTTTGTTTTTGGTAGAGAATTTTATCACAAAGACAGGAATGAAACTTAAACACCAGCATTGAGGTTTCAGTGTGTGCTTGTCAGAACAGTAACACGAAGTAAAGGAAAACTCAAGACTAGCTGTTTTGTTTGTTTGTTTGTTTGTTTGTTTTTTTAATAGGTGGTTTTAAGCAGAAGAAAAGTGCTTCATCTTAAACCATTCATATCATTCCCTCTTTGAAACCATCTTTTTTTCTTATTTGTGGGACAAATGTCCCTCATAGGCTCACATATTTGAACACTCAGTCTTCAGTGGGTGCTTTTAGAAAAGTGAGGGAAACTTTATGTCCTAGAGTTTTGATGGAGCAAATATGTACCTGGGGCAAGCTTTCAGGATTTACAGCCTCAACTCACTTCCGGGTCTCTGTTTCTATTCCTGTCTGTAATGGAAACCTGATCCGCCAGCTTCCTGCTTTGCTGCCATGTGGACCTTCTCCACCAGCATGAATTTTATCTCTCTGGACCTGTAAGGTCAAATAACGCCTTTCTGCCTTAAGTCACTTTGCTCAGAGTATTCCATCAGAGCAACGTGAAAGTAACATACCAGCTAGGAAAAGTAGACCCTACAAACTGTTGCCCTCATGACCACTGAGGACAGTCTTTGGAAGACCATAAAAGAGGAATAAGTAAAATTCAGGGGGCATGGAAGTAGATGAGCGTCTTCTAAAGGAAGATGAAAGAGATGGACCAGAAGGCAAAAGAGAGATTTAACACATACCATATGGCAAGGGACCGTGGGGCAAGAACAAGAATGCTTCAAGAAATAATCTACCAGGATTTTTATGTGATAGCCAATAAAATTCTTTCTTCAGTCTCCTGATGACATCATTAGCCCCTCTGGCCTTCTTTGTAAATACACATCTACAGTTCTCTGCCAATAACCAGGTTCCAGGACTTTTCCATCAGTAGTGACCTGGCCATCCGTGAATGGCAACAGTGGCTGCTATTTAACATCCTAGCTCCAGGTGTCCTTTAAAGGTCAGAGATCCCTTAGAATTCTAAGTAGAGGAAGGTACCAACGAATGCTAATAGAACTCTAAGTAGAGGAAGGTACCAACGAATGCTAATAGAACTCTAAGTAGAGGAAGGTACCAATGAATGCTGAGAGACCAGTCTAGTGGTGGTGGTAGACCATTAACCCTCCCATATCTAACTGCAGCTTGGGCCAGGTGGTTTGAAGAAGAATATCTACATTGTTAAGTAGGACGCACTCCTCTTGACTCATTCTCTGACACCAACTCAAAAAGTGCATCTAAAGCTGGACCAGAGGAAAATCAAACCAGCTGACTGTCCCCAGACTCTCTCTCCTTTTCCCTCCCTGGCATATGTCTACCTGCAAAAGCTTATTTTAAAACTGTTCTAAAATTAATTGGGAGATCATTAGATTAAGAAGACTTCTAGGTCTGTTCTTCCACAAGTAAACTGAAGCACAATCTAAACGATAAAACAAAAGTGACTCAGTTAAGCAGTGAATAACACCAGCTTCTAAGTGGGGACGTCTCTGCTGGCCGATGCTCAAGTACAGCAAATGCCTACCTGTGGCCCAGCTGGTCGTATCATACTACTTGCATGCTTATCCTAAAAGTGACTCTCAACCCATGCTAACTACCTATCCTGAACCTTTTACAGTTTAGTACCCAACACAGAAATCCTTTCATGCTGAGATGAACTCCATTACACTTATTTCACGGGAAGTTCATTTCACAAAACAAAACACCAAGAAACAGGGTAAGTGAAGAAAGCGACAAGAATAATCTTTGGCCTCCCAGCATGCTTGCTCATGGAAGCTGTTCTATGCAGGGCAAATTAGATGATGACCTTTGGCAGGAATCACACTTGGTAACACACCTGTATGAATACAATCGAGAAGCACGATGGACCACACTCAACCTAGGACTTCAGTATGGACTTGACATTGATGGAATTTTTCTCAGAAACTTAGGGCTCATAGCTCATCTACTTTCAGATTTTGTGTGTGGAGATAAAGTATTGAATTCAGAAAAAAGCAGCCAGTGCCAGCCAGTTGGGATGTAACACAGAGCTTGTTGATACAAGTAAAACAATAAAATCCCCGTGTTTAATAAAGAGTGAGGAGGTGGTACCCTCCTCAAGATCTCTGCCCCCAGGGGATTATGAAAACACAGCATGCCTTAGAAGAGACTTCATGTCCTGATCGTTTGATTTCACAGTGTGACTACACAGGTCTTCTGTCACTTGTGCTGTAATTAATTGCATCTGAAATAACTCAATAATCTCTGAGAAAGTATACAGGGACAATAACAAGGTGTACATCTTTCACAAGAAATGAAAAGAGTTAATTGATGGTTTTCCTACTGTATAATTTTATAACCTCTTTTACATTAATTGTTAATATTCATTCATATAATACACTCACAGTATATATTTACTTATATAACATATCATATTGCATATATTATGTTATATTATATAAATACATATTATATATCCTAAGTATATAAATATAACCTGTTTGGTCAGTATGATGTTACTTGTATGTACATGTTTTCAGGGCTGGCCATTTGGAACTGGATAATCAATTGCTGTAGTCTCCCCTAGGGAAGACTGTTGTCCTGCTCTCTGCATCCTTTAGGTGCTTATAGTCCTGTATCTAGGACTGGAGATTCATAAGCTTTCCCCCATGTATGTTAGCCTGTATATGGGTGTTGCCATATCTTGGTAGCTATGATGGTGATCCTTCAGGTCTATGGCCATATTATCCTGAACGCGCCTGACCTGGTCTACTGTATCCTTTCTGTAAAATTCTGACTGTACCTTGTAATCATTTTCATGACACGCCCCACCCTAAAAGTAACCCTGGGGATGATGAGATGGCTCAGAGCAAAGGTGCCATGAGCCACACCTGGTGAGCTAAGCTTCATCCCCAGACCACTCATGACAGAAGCAGTGAACTGACTCCTGCAAGCTGTCATCTGACTTCCACTCACACTCTGACACTTATGTACACACATACACAAACACATACATACACACATACATATACACACATACACAAACACACACATACACATACATACATATACACACATACACAAATACACACATACACACACATACATATACACATATACACACATACACAAACACACACATACACATATATATACACATACACACATACACAAACTCACATCTACAAACACACACATACACATATACATACACATACATAAATACATACACACATATACACATACACATATACACACACACACAAACACACATATACACATATATACACACATACACATATACACACATACACACACATACATATACACACATACACAAACACACACATACACATATATACACACGTACATGAACACATACACAAACATACACAAACTCACATCTACAAACACACACACATATATACATACACATACATAAACACATACACACATATACACATACACATATACACATATACATATATACACACATATACACATGTATACTCACATACATATATACACACACACATACACACACATACATATACACACATACACAAACACACACATACACATACGTACACTCGTACATAAACACATACACATATACACACATACACAACCATAGACATGTACACATACATATACACACATATACATAAAAACATATACATAAACACATACACCCACATACATATACACACACAAACACACACATACACATATATACACACATACACATATATGAACACACACACATACACAAGCATAGATATGTACACATACATATACACATATACACACATACACAAACACACACATACACATATATAAACACATACATACACGTAAACACACATACACACATACATAAACACATACACACATACATGCATATATATATAAACACACACATCCACATACATATACACACACATATACATACATTTCAGTAAATCTTCTCCTAACTTCTCAATTATGAATGATATTTTCCCTTTCATCTTGGTTTGAGGAGGCATTTGGGAGGATTATTTTTAGTCTTCCAACAATGACAATCAGGAACAAGTAATTCATGAACAAAGGTGCTAAAAGGCAAAAATAGCTGGAAAGGCGTGGTTGTGGTTGACGTTTACTGTAAACAGTCACAATAAATGAGCAGTCCTGCCAGGGGGCAGAACCCACGAACGTGAGTAGAACTTCATTTCCATTAAACATTCTAATTGTATTTTAATCTCCTGCATTGTGTACTTGGTTTCTTCCTCACTCCCGCATCTAATCAATCAGGGAACTAACAATTGCTCTGCCCCAAATATCTCTGACTTGTCCTTCTCTGCACATAGCTGTCAATTTTTACATAGTAAGTTTCACTTGCCATATAGTTACAAGTCATTTTTTGAAAACACGAGGTCTCTGTTTGAAACTATAGTGTGCCTAGGCGCTGCCCCAAATGATGTCACAGACTTTGATGGTCCCCCATGGGAAGCCTCATCCTCCCTGGGGAGTGGATGGGGGGGTAGGATGGGGGGTTTGTGGGCGGCAGGTGAGGACAGGGTGGAGAAGGAACTGGGAGTGATATGTAAAATAGGATTATTTTTAATATATATATTATATATTAAAAGAATATATATATAGTAAACTATAATGTCCAAGACCCTCCTTACTCTGATTCGTGACTATTCTACCAACCTGATTTACCATGACTCTAGAACATATCTCCCATTTCCTAGACTTATGGTCCTGTCACACAGCATTGCCTGGTGGTGTTACTTGAAAAGTCTTACAGTGGTCACTCTAGGATTTGCACAGGTGTTCTCTTAATGAAGAAGACTGTACGCAAGTCTTCCACCCTCGGTAATAGTGTTCATCATTGTACTCTCTTCATTTAGGACTTAACCAGGATGCATCATCACTGCCTCCTGAATTTCTACTCTGACCCTTCCAGAGCATCTCCGGTTTCCTCCATATCGTCACATTTTTATCTAATCTAATATTCACCGCACAGTACTGTATTTGCCAAATTTGTGTTGTCTTTTATGCTATGCAACCTTTGGAAAAATTCTTCTAAATTTTTGACAGTTTCACAAAATATTAATGTCCATAGCACTTTGACTCGGGGGGTCCAGTGAGGCCACCAGCACTCAGCTCCCCCTCAGTATTGAAGTTCTTTTTTTTTTTTTTTTTTTTTTTTTACACATTGACTAACTTCCAGACTGCATTTATTGAGAATTTGTTGCCACCAGCTCAAGGATGACATTTTCCTAAGACCAGTAGAATAGAGTCCTCTTCTCTAATCAAACTCTCAGCAAAATCTCCCTGGATTGCTGTTGGCTTTACCTGAAGAGCTACGCCATTTCTGAAGTGATTTCTCTGGCCAGTGAGAAAGAGCTGTTGTGAGTGGTTGGGCTTCAGTACATGGTCATCCCTATACCAGAGGCAAGCCAGTTGCTACTAACAGATCAATACAGAGGATAGACAGCAGATCTTCCGAGGTACTAGAACAAAAGAAGTGTCATCATGATCTGAGAAACAAAAGCAACTGTAAAATTGCCATAAATAAATGATACACCAGATAAACAAAGATTAAAGTTTTGGTCAGGCGTTGGTGGTGCACGCCTTTAATCCCAGCACTCGGGAGGCAGAGGCAAGCGGATCTCTGTGAGTTCCAGGCCAGCCTGGTCTCCAGAGCCAGTGCCAGGATAGGCTCCAAAGCTACACAGAGAAACCCTGTCTCAAAAAAACAAACAACAACAAAAAAGACTAAAGTTTTGTAGTTTCATCCATCTACAAACACTTTAAAACCCATTTATTTGCTTGATTAGGTAACCTTTTTCTTGAAAATTAGGCTTCTTTGGGAGATAACTTCTGCTTCTGGAGTTGCAGCTCATTCAGGTTTTTAGATACCTGTATAATAAATGTAATTTTTTCTCCACCAGTACACCATAGCTTCCAAAGAGAATTCCTGACTGTATAAACATTTATATCATTGTTCTGGCTGGAAAATACTATTTTAAAATTCGACTGAATTACCTCAGTCAGTGCTAGTCACGGGGAATGTTTTATGAATGGCTAATTCTGGATAATAAAGACAAGAAAAAGCACTTTTAACTCTAACTCTAGGAGGAATGGTGAAGCATAATGAGGACTTAAAAATATACAATAATCATTCATTATCATCATTATGTTGGAGGATTCAATTTATAGTAAGTCAGTAGTTTAGCTGCCAAACCAGGGCAGAAAAGATGGACCGAGCTCCGACCACTTTTTAACAACTAAAAAACCCGTCAGGAACACTTACTCTTATACTTTTGGTTGTGAGCCTAGCCTTTAGCAGCTGAGTCATCTTCCAGAGATCAAGAAAAGAGACACATCAATAGAGGGAGACATTATAGGTTTAAAGATAAATCTGGCACACGAGGGATTTGTACAGAAATCCACAAGGACGACCCCAACTAACCATCTAAGCAATAGTGGAGAGGCTGCCTTAAATGCCCTTCCCCTATAATGAGATTGATGACTACCTTAAATGCCATTCTAGAGCCTTCATCCAGTAGCTGATGGAAACAGAAGCAGAGTTCCACAGCTAAGCACAGAGCCAAACTCCAGGAATTCAGTTGTAGAGAGGAAAGAGTGAGGAACAAAAGGGGTCAAGATCATGCTGGGGAAACCCACAGAAACAGCTGACCTGAGCAAGTGGGAGCTCATGGATCCCAGTCTGACAGCTGGAGAAACAACATAGGACCAAGCCAGGCCCCCTGGGTATCAGATAGAAGCACTGGGCAGTCTATGGGGCCTCTGGCAGTGGAACTAGTATTTATCCCTATTGTACAAATGGACTTTGGGAGCCCTTTCCCTATGGAGGGATACTCTCTCAGCCTAGATACATAGGTGAGGGCCTAGGCCCTGCCCCAAATGACTTGACAGACTTTGATGGTCCCCCATGGAAGGCCTCACCCTCCCTGGGGAGTGGATGGGGGAGTAGGTAGGGGGTATGGGAGGGAGAGGGAACTGGAATTGAAATGTAAAATAAGATTGGAATAAGATTTATTTTAAAAAAGAAAGAAAAAGAAAAAGAAACTCTCACTTCCCTGCCCCCTTGCTCTGGGAATTTCAGTACAACTTGGCTTCTCAGAGAAAAATCTCCTTCTCCTAACACCTTTTCGTGATGAGAGAAAGCAGCCAAGAAAACTCCTACCAGACTGAACCAAGCCTAAATAATGTCACTCTTGAGTCAGGGGCTGTAATTATTTTTGACAATACTTTTGCTGGATGACTCTTTAATCCTACCGAATTTTATAGAGGAATAAATCAAACACCTGCTATAATATGTATTATTTTTGTGGCATTATTCGTCTTTCCAACTCATGCTTTAGGACATAGAGCTATTTCAGTTATGTATGTATGGATGGCTCTGGAATCCTTTTTATATGCTTAAACCGAACATGTCCCTAGAGTGAAAGACAGTAGCCACGATTTATAAAGCTCTTCAGTACCAAACGGGCGTGTGAACCTAGGGCGGAAAGCAACATGGACCCTGGAATTTATATGCTGTCTTTGCCTTGACACTTGAAATTTGTAGGATTCCTTTCCTTGCACAGCAGATGACTATTTAGATCTTAAAGGTATAGCATCCATAACAATGAGGAAATAGCACAAATGAGCCCAACGTTTTTCAAACTTCTCCTAAGGTCTGTAAGTTTTAAAACACTGCACACAGTACCTCCCACCCACTCATCTGCTGAGGGTCATTGGTTGCCTTCATTTGGGGGCTGCTCTGCTGTTACGAACATGGATATAGAAAGAGCTGTTTAAGTTTCTGCTTACCATGTTTCTGTGTTTCTGTTATATTATCTAAAGCAAAGATGCAACAGTACCTTCAGAAACAATTTAAAGAAAGAGAGGAAGGGAACTTTTGGCTTATATAGTTCAGCCCATCATTGCTCGGCCCCAAGAGCTTCGGTAGAATATTGTGGCAGGAGCAAGTGGCAGAGACTGGGGTAGCACAAAAGGCAGAAAGAGAGATAGGAGCCAGGGCCCAGTGTCACCTTCAAAAGCCTACTCTGAGTAACCTGCTAACTTCAACTAGGGTGCACCTCCCAAAGCTCCTTTAATTCCTGAAAACTGTTCCACCAGCTAGGGGTTAAGTATGCAAGTCACACAGCTGTCTATTGGGGAGGTGTCCTATGAAAATAATGGCAATGCCATTTTTAATTTTTTGGAAGAACTCCCACTATATGCTTTTTTTCATAACCGATATATCATTTTATATTCCTATGAGCAACACACAAGATTCTTAGATCACTGTACAGTTAAGCAATATTGACTAACCTACTTTTAAAATGGCAAACATGATGTAACCTCAACACCTCAATTATTTTAAAATATGAAAATAAACAACCGTACTTGAAGAGAACATATTAAAAAACAAACGGAATCAAGGCAAATGTAGCAAGGTTTTATCGAGTGTAAAACCTCTGACGTTTTCATGTAAATGAATCTTATGGGTGTGAGGTCTTGATACTTCTTACAACACTGGTCTTGAAAGCAGTATGCATTTTTCATGTATTTGCCCTCTCAGCGATGACTGTTCTCTTTGTAATTACTATGCAAACCCTCCCTGTCCTTTCCATTGCCTTGACGTCCACTGTCCATTCACCTGACAGTTCGGTCATGCTAATTCTCCTAACACTTCTTTCCTAGCCAGTCTTCTTCCATCGCCTCTGTCATTGAGTTGGTGCTCTCCTCATCAGCTC
This sequence comes from Cricetulus griseus, assembly GCF_003668045.3. NCBI lineage: Eukaryota > Metazoa > Chordata > Mammalia > Rodentia > Cricetidae > Cricetulus > Cricetulus griseus. The sequence goes on along the minus strand of NC_048603.1, from coordinate 9,853,629 downwards.
TAGCCTGCTCTGGAGTATTTTCCCCTTCCCTTAGGTATTCCAAAATCACCATTAAAGAAGCCAATTTGGATACATTATTGCTTTGTCTTTGCCCAGTCCACACATTCAGAAGATTCTCTCAAACTTGGGGTGTATCACAAGGCCTTTCACCACAAGTTCACAAAGGAAACGTGCCAGCCAAACTAACGTACTGATTTCTTGGGTGATTAATCATTTTATATATTATTCTAAACAAAATTGTATAATGCAGTAGAAAGCAAATCTTCATAATTTTAAACAAAATCATGGGTTTGAAAACTTGGTCTCAAGCAAGAGACTTCAGTACCTCAACCCCAGGAAGGCTTGTGGTTCTTGCTTGTGGTTCTCTTGTCCCACCAGGTAGGTCCTGCCTCTTCAGCCCCAAATGAACACACAGAGATGCTATATTAATTATTGAACCCTTGGCCGATGACTGGGGCTTCTTATTGGCTAACTCTGTCTTAATTATTCATCCATTTCTATTAACCTATGTATTTCCACATGGTCTTAACTTACTGGAGAACACCTGGCATGTCCTATCCTCCAGGCCCCTCCATGGCGTCTCTCTGGTGGCTTCTCTCTGCCTACTATTCCCAGAATTCTCCTCATCTCCTAGTCCTGCCTATCTTCTTGCCTCTATTGGCTATTGGGCAAACAATGTTTTATTCATCAACCAATAAGAGAAACATATATACAGAAGGACATTCCCTCATCACTTTCCAACTACAACAGCACACTGAAGGCAAACCTGGACAAGCGCTGACTTACATGGGAAAATATAATATCCTCTACACGCCCTATGAGGTCCTGTGTGCAGCAGCCTTGCACAAATTAGAAGGTCACTTTGTGCCACTTCCTTGCTAATGATTCTTTTTTCTCAGGGCTGCCACATAGGCTGTGTCCTTCAGTATGGTCTCAGCTATTTCCTTCCACTTACACCACATGCTACACAAAGATCTCATGGAAGGTGTTTCCATTTGCTGTCCTTAAACCCAAGCCACTGTAAGTAGCAAATTCTGCTTTTGTGTTTCTGTGGTCTCTACTCAATATCACTTCTCTGACGTCACCCGTGTCTTTCCCTCCTCTCTCTCCATTCTGGCCCTTCAGAATATCACTTCATGTCTCCCAGAAAATTTAATTATTGCTCACAATATATTATATTGTGCTATTAGTTCACACATCTATGTTCTACCTAGGAATGACGATATAGTGAGTAAATATATAATTAAATTTAATCATTAAATGATAATAAATAAGGTAGTCATCAATCCAATTACAGGGTAAGGCCAGTTCAGGTACCGTCTCCACTAAAGCTTAGCAGACTTTATACCTAGTGCATGAACTGGCTTTTTGGAGCCCATTCTCTTTGGAGGGATATCTTGCTCAGCCTAGATACGGGGGCGGGGGGGGGGGTTGGCCCTGCCTCAAAGTGATGTGCCAGACTTTGTAGACACTCCATGGGAAGCCTCACCCTCTCTGAGGAGTGGATGGGAGTGACGGGGGGAAGGACGGAGAAACAGGAGGAGAGGAGGGACTGAGATTGGTATGTAAAATGAGAAAAGACTGTTTTAAAAAATGATAGAAATAATTGTTAAATTTAAATGTCATAGGATTGAGCCCCAGGGATATTATTTTTTATTTGTGTGGCTTTAAGAAAATTGACTTCTCGCTGGGCATTGGTAGTGCACGCCTTTAATTCCAGCACTCGGGAGGCAGAGGCAGGCAGATCTCTGTGAGCTCGAGGCCAGCCTGGTCTCCAGAGTGAGTGTCAGGATAGGCTCCAAAGCTACACAGAGAGAAGCCCTGTCTCAAAAAACCAACAAAAGAAAATTGACTTCTCTGTACCTGAGGTTCTTTGGAAAACACAGTTGGTACAAAGGCTTACTTCCCAGGCTGTTATACACGGGATAATGTATTTTAAGGAGTAGAATACCTCCTGGAAGAGAGTAGGCCTTCAAAATCAACAGCTGCTTTAGCCTTACTTGTAGAATCCATACAACTGACCTTTGAATAGGTGCTTGGGCAATGCTTACTGAAAGAAACTCAATTTCCTTCCTGCCTTGTATATGTTTTGGGACCTCATTTGCTTCTCTTTGGCCAAAATTGGAATACACATCTTAAGCATATGAAAGAAACATCAGAGAATTTGAAATCGCAAATGCATTGCCCGTGTCCCTGGTGATTCAACTTACTAAGCATTCCTTCACCCTAGTGTGGGTGAGATTGTGTCAGATCACAAAACTTCAATTGAAAGAGGAAGGAATTAAAATACTGATGGTTGGAGGGTGAGTTTGTTTTCCCTTCTGCTACCACAAAGTGATCCAAGCCTCCATAACAGCACTTGAAAGAGAACCTAAACTTGGAGGCCCATCTTTCAGAGTTCGGAAAACCCATTACATATTTGCTGAAAAGAAAATGTTTGCTCATTTGGACAGTATCTCCACATAGAGGGGGAATAACTGCCAAAAGGCATGCATAATTGCTTGGATTGAAGGGCTTTTGCTCAGGGTCTTGAGACTAGTGATAGATGGGCCTAAAAGGATTGCTTTAAATAAACCAAACCTCTTGGATTAGTGTTGTTAGGCTCTGGAGCCCCCTGGGAAAGGCCTGTCTCCTGTGATTTCCAGTATCCTCCACTTCCAAGAGCTGGAAATACCACAAGAAAACCACTGTTCTCACGGTATTTTTTGCTTTTTCCATTTCTGGTTTTAGCTAAGGGGTAAAAAAAAATGGTATGTGTAGATCAAAACTGGTATTTGTATATGACAAAAAAAAGGAGGGCCCAAATGTTTGATCTTTACACTAAATAGGCCTTACCCACAAGTTTCAAATACATTCAAATAAAGTACATTTGGGCACACTTTCATAAGTCTCAGTGAAGTAATTATCTTTATAAGTGATGTAGAGGTGCAGCCCCCCCAGGTCCCCCCTCCTTAAAATAGCGCTGCAATATACATTCATTGAAAACCAAGTGGCAGCTCACAGTTCCAGCAACTGGCTTCTATCTCTGAATTGTTGTTCAAGGATATTTACTTAAATAACTTCCAAAAAATGTGGCATAAATAAATAGGCATATTTAAGTAAAATTTCAGTTGTTTCCTAAGGGAGGCAATTTTTTTTTCTATTTATTTATTTTGCCAGGGGAACTTCCATGTTTAGATCTTTCTCTGAAAGCACACAATGAAAGCTTATGCATCTCAGTGTGCCAGGCAGAGAACTAAGAACTAAGAGCTAGGGATAGAGGGAAGGGGACTGTTGACATATGCAAATGAATTTTCAATACGTGCAATTAAGGATATTTGGGTATGAAAACCAAAGGAACGTGAAGGAGAGGAGAAAAGGACAGAAGCAAAATCTTCGGAGAACATTCAATGTGTGCCACTTTCTCCAATAATGTGCTCATTGCTTTATTTATTATTAATGGCAAAAAAGATTAAAATTGAGTGACAAGAATGAGCTTTAGGTTACAAAATCTTAAGTCTTAAATGCCATCAGCATTTAAACTTGTCGAAAAGAGGAAAGATTGTTGTTGCAATATTTTGAGCACTAAACATAGCAACTATTCTCAAACCAACTAAGCAGATACCAGAACCAGGGGAGAAAGAAAGGTTATTATGTGTACATGGACCTATTACCACACTTAATGGCATCTCTTCCTTTTAAATAAATAGTATGCAAGAAATGCCAGTGTCATCCAGGGGTTTAACAACTCAGGATAGAGACCCAGTAGATAGACTTGTATCTGTTTATTTTTGCCCCACCCCTTTTTGGCTCTATGATCACAACTATTTCATTCCTCTCTGCTCAGAAACCACACTTTTTAAAAATAAGAACTTTAACATTGCCACCCCCGAAACAATTCAGATGCACACTGTCTTCGTCTGGATGCATTAGAAAATGGATAGAAGATTCTTGCTTCAATTAGCAGCTGTTGTGCTAGCAAACAGAATGAGGGCCAATAAACAGCACTCTCGTTCATGTTACTTAGCTGGTCACAACTGGCGCTGATAAATTATAAACGTTTATAATATAATAGAAACAGAAAATAAGATCAGAGAAATTGACAATGTGAAAATAAATTAACAAGACTAGACGCCAAAACATCTACAACTAATGAAGCTAATGAGCATTCCATAACTGCAATTCAAGCATCACATAGGACAGCATCTGAATCTCTGAATCCAGGGCATACCCAAAGCCAAGTTTGGCCAATTACTCACCCCTGAGGAATAATTCTTTACAATCCAGTGACCACATGGAAAAGTGACTCACATGAATGCACATCATGGTGCCTGTCTCTGACTCGCCACTGATTTTTGTGAGTCTTTCGTAGGATGGTAATCCTCGACCTACAGCTGGAATTCCTTCCATAAATATGGGACACTCTTCCAATCTTAAATAATCCCTGCTGCTAGTTGCATTTAGTGACTAGCGTCTTCTTTATTCTCCCATACCCAAACTGTAGGAATTTGATTACTAATCAAAATTATACGGCCTGAGACATCACCTGGCAAAAGATCATGATTGCTATCCATTTAGAGGCTTCTTGGTAACAGCCACTTCCTTCCTACCCTCCACAGAAACAGACACACTATTATCCCCTTCCTTAAGAGTTAATACAATATCCCCACTAGTCACCTGGATAAGAAGAAATCTCCCCCAAGCAAGCTGCCCAGTCCAGAAATGATAAGAAATAGTATAAAGTATTAAGTGTAATGTGTGTTGACACAATGGTCTCTCTAGCCATTGTCCACTCTCCCACCTCCAAAGCACCGCAATTATTCTGTAACAAACCCTGTGGCTGTCTGTCTCCTACAATTCTAATCTGAATTATTTCGATATTGATCACAAGGACTGGGCCACTAAGGGGAGGCTTGAGGGAGATTCCTTCCTGGGTACAATAATGAAGGAAAACAAAACTGGTTTCCAAGAACACTGCTCAGGGTCATCTCAGTCAACCAAAACAATGTGTCCCCTACACCTGCCCATGAGAAATGAAGAGGAGGTGGTCATCTTGGCTCTTCCTTGAGCTTGTCAATGTTGGCTGAGGCACCACTGTTGGTTGACTCCTCTCTGTTGGTGAATAGCAGCAGCAGCATCCATGACAGAAATAAGGAGAGAGTTTCTCAGCTGTGTGTAGGAAATCTCTTTAATGACCACACAGCTTAGGAAGCTGTTCAGATTGTGGCCTGTGGTCTCTTTGGGCACGAGTTAGGAACCAAGATTAGTTGGGATCATCTGGAAGATGGAAGAAAATAGGACCCTAGAGAAGACGGGGCTGTACCACAGAAAAACAGACTTCTTATTTTATATCCCAGTGAAATTCCCAGGCTTAATTGGCCTTGGGAAGTAGTCATGACATGTGACTCTAAATTCTCCAAATCAATGTTTTCATACAGTTAAAACAATTAGTGAGTACAGAAAACATTAAAACAGATCATGTTTCTCTTTCTGGGGCAAAACCTGAGAACTGTTTGCTTTCGAGTCGTGAAAAGATCAGACATTTTTCTATGGCTAGGAAGTCATTAATGCCTGTCATTTAAGATGTCACTTCTGTCAGAATGTTTATAAATGGGCAATTAGAACATGCTGAGGCATTTTAGATGAAGCTTGTTTAATTGATGAATGAACTCGTTCCATATAGCAAGTTGTGATTTCTCTTCCGTCTTTAAAATAGACTGTGACATGAGGAGACATAGTGCAGAGCATCCCTGGATGTCTGAATGTCACAGGGAGCTAAACTTTCTACAGTGGAAAGGAAACGGAGGCCACTTTGTTGCATAGAAATAATGTAAAAGATACTTTATACTCACAGTAACAATTTACCTGTGGGATATGTGTGTGTGTGTGTGTGTGTGTGTGTGTGTGTGTGTGTGTGTGTGTCAAAGAGAGGGGAGGGGGCAAGGAAAGAAATATTTATTTTGGAAAGGAGTTGGCATTATTCCAATCCTCAGGAGTCATTACTGTCAACAAAAAGATTACAACTTTTTTTTAATTCAGTAAGATTCAGAAACCTCAGAAAAGGATTTATCTCCACATGTGCTCAATTTTTGTGTAAGAAAATTGGCAGGACCAAAGGAAAGAAGTAGACCATTTTCAGGTAAAAAAAATAACACCTTCTCTCTCCACCATTATAACCTGCAATGTACTCTGTGATTACAATAGAAGATTTAGAATTTAGTTTCTCTGCGTGTCCATTCTTCAGTGTGACGTGAATTAATGCAACTTAGCAAAGGTTTGTGTTTTTCTCATTTGATCTTCAGGGGCTAAACAGCCACAGCCTGCCTTGCCTGATGGACTATGAATGTGTTTGACAAAATAAACTTTTAGGAAATTCTTTACCAAACCTCAGGAGCTAAAGGTCACAGCATCACGGGGGAAGGCTCAAGAAGTTGTCAATCAAAGTGCGCACTCCTGTCCTGGTTTTTATTAAAGTGCCAGCGAGGATTGTAGCCCTCCTTATAGGATAGCAGTGCCGGGACACGATTAAGACAAAGCTGGAGTGAGATGGCTTAAGAAACACAGGAACAGCTCGCAACAGCCTTACTGCGGGATGGAGCCAGCTTGCCATCCGTTGGCATCAAGCTGGCACCCCAGCTGCCTGGGAGCTTCAAATACTGCAACTGGCAGATTTCAAAGCCTTATATCTCCTTGTCTCCTTTGAAAAGGATGCGAGAGAAACAGATGCCGTCTTCATGTGTGGAGGAAATCCAACATGTTCTCTCTTGGAGGCGTCCGATGAGTACGCAAGGGAGTGTGGCGTCTCCTGCAAGGCCCAGGGAAAGCCTTGAAAGCAGGGCAATGTTTTGTTAAGATTAGTCCTTTCCCCTCTGGCAGGAGAACCAAGGACAAACTTCTCTATCTCCACCCTTGCCATGTCCTCTTTATTCAGGATTACACCCACTTTAAAAAATCACTCTGTGTTCTGCAGTGTTGATGACTCTGCCCCAGGCAGAGAGAAAAGGAAGAACCACAAATCTGAGTCCAAGTGAAGTAGGTGATAGGGAGTGCCCGGCTATGTGAGACGGACCACCAGAAACATCCTCTCACTCAGCAAAGGGACACACTCCATGAGCTGCAGGAAACCCCTGCTCTGTGCAGGTCGGGGAGAGAGAAGAAACTCTACAGGGAGGAGCAACCTCCAAACACATGCTTCCTTTCCCCTGTGTCCTATATGGGGAATGGGTGACTATGGAAACAGACCCCAGATTCAGGAACAGACCCCAGATCTCCACCTGTTCATACCTGCCAGGTGTGGCACGGCGTTTCCTTGACTGTTCCAGGTCTGTCCTTTGAAGCCTGACAATGTCAAGGGCACTTGTCATTGTCCATATTTCCAATAGTGAGATAAAGATAACTTGAGTTACACAGGAAGAGCTTAGCATGCTAGTTACTTTGCAGGCTTAAAGAAACAAACGGCATCAGTTTCATCAAACTAATATTCATGCAGCGCTTGGAGCTGCATTCTTATAACTCCTGCGCATAGTGCTAAACACGCTCCATATTTGGTAGAGAGGAGGCTGTCTAGTGACGCCCCCTCCTCAAATCTTCACAGATTTCAACTGTGGTAAATAACCTATTGTTTTTTAGTAAAGGCGAGATTGCAAAGATTCTTATTCCATTCCCGTCAAGGCTCTTTCTTATTGAAGCAACTTCAAACCAAAGAGAGCAACGGTTAGGAGAAATCACCTAGCAACAAAAGTTCAAACTTCAATCGCCTGCCTGGTCTGCACCTTCAAAAGTCCATCAGTGCTCAGGGATGACTGAAGATGGGGCCTCCTGTGCATTCAGATGAAGAGTGGGATTGAGATTGTGAAGCAGAGAGATACCATCGTACTCTAAAAGGTCCAGATTAGTTTGGTCTGCTTCATGGTGGTGGTAATGGGACTTCTTCCCATTTTATGGTGGGAAAGGATCTGCATGGTGTAAGAATTCCCAAACAGCCTTTCCGCCGACCGATCCACAACGAGAGCCCTCATCCAGTGGCTGATGGAAGCCGAGACAGACATCCACAGATATACACTGAGCTGAACTCTGGAACTTAGTTGAAGAGAGGGAGGAATGAAGATTGAAGGGGTCTGTACCAGGTTGGAGAAACCCACGGGAACAGCTGGCCTGAACAAGGGAGAGCACATCGATCCCAGAGGCTGTCGGGGAGGCCAGGACAAGACTGATCCAGCCCCCTGAACATGGATGTCAATAAGGAGGCCTCTGCACTCCAGGGAGCCTCTGGAAGAGCATTAGCATTTTCCCCTGGTGCAAGAAGGGACTTTGAGAGCCCATCCCACGTGAAGGGATACACTCTGGCCCTGGACACATGGGGATGGGCCCAGGCCCAGCACAGGAAGATTTGGTGGACTTTGCAGAGCCCCAGTTGAGGGCCCTACCCTGCCTGGGGAGTGGTGGGTGGATGGCGTGGGGGAGGAGGGATGGGGGTGAGGGAGGAGGGATGGGGGTGAGGGGAGGGAGAGGGAGAAGGGACTTACATGTGAAACAAGCTTGTTCCCCTAATAAAATTAATAAAAAAATTCCCAAACACCGTAATTACCTCATTCATTTAAGGCTCACGATGGGGTTGAAAATGTACTATTCTTCTCTCCACTTAAAAATCTGTGGCTTGTTAAGCTGCTTTCGTAAGTGCTTCAGAGAAAAAAAAAAAAAAAAAAAAAAAAAAAACAGAAATGGCTAAACTCCTCTGGCTTAAACTCCTGCCTCAACCATGTTGCCCATCTGCTCCGCTGATCTTGCTACAAACAAATTCAACCACCACAAAACTGATCCAGAACTAAGAATGGGACTAAAATCAGTGTGTACGGATGGTGTTAGAAACCGTCTTGTCACTCAGCTTTCACGTTTATGGCCATTGCAACTCACCACCACCAAGAACTACATACTATGAGCTGAAAATCAAAGAGGCAGAATAAAAACCATGAGATTACAAAGAAAGATTTATCAGCCGGGCGTTGGTGGCACACACCTTTAATCCCAGCACTCGGGAGGCAGAGGCAGAGGATCTCTGTGAGTTCCAGACCAGCCTGGTCTACAAGAGCGAGTTCCAGGACAAACCCTGTCTCACAAAACCAAAAAAAAAAAAAAAAAAAAAAAAAAAAAAAAAAGAAAGAAAAAGAAAAAGAAAGATTTATCAAGAGAAATAAAAATGACCCCTGATAAGCGTATTTATCAAAGCAGCAAGTAGAAGGCTGATGACAGAGAACATAGCTGTCAAATGTAAACATCTTTGAGGACAGGTTGGATTGAGTTAAACGGACCATTAATGAACTGCAAGTGTAGGTCTAAATTAACCCAAAGCATTTTCCCTATGGGAACTCTTACATTTCGGAAGAATCTCAAGGGAAATAGAAACCCTTTTAATTTGGACATTTAAAAATAGACTGAATTTGTAAGAGAAAAGAAAGAATATGTCCATACAAAGACATGGGCATGAGAATGCTCATAGCAGCTTCATTTGAAATTGTCCCAAACTTCCAAGAAATCCATGACTACCAACAACTAAGTAAACCAACATTTGAAGTATATCTATATATTAGAATACTATTCACCAAAAACCAGGAATGAGCTATTAATATATATATTCACCTGGATAGATCAATAACCATGATGAGTACAAAAAAAGGGTAAGATTTAAAATGATTGCATGGCCTGGTTCTATTTATTTGAAAAGCCTACAAAGTGGGTCACCACTGTCAAGTCAGGAGAGGATTACAAAGGGCCATCATGAAACTTGGGAATTGACATAATATGTTCATTATGCAGCTAGGATGATGAACTCATGGCATCTGAATGTGGGCAAAAGTGTTAAGTTGTATGATTTAAATACACGGTTTATTTTGCATCAATTGCACCTCAGTAAATTTGTTTGAAAATCAAATGAGCAAACATGTTTTTAAAAAGAGATTATAGAGGGTAAGAATGTATGAGATTGTCCCAACAACAGAAAGGAGAGAGCGACATCTTTCCTAAAGATCTCCCTCATTAATTGTCTTAAATACAAACTTCTCTTTTAGTAGGCCACTCTTTTGACATCCTCAGACCATTTAGTGAAGTACCGACCACCTGGAGCAAAGAATTAAAACAGAAGCCATCATAATGCCACTACACAAAGACAGTAACAAATCCCACCTGAGAGAGTCTCTCTCCAGGGTTTGACCACCAGGATTTCACTTGCTGTCCTTGAATTAGTTTTAATATTAGGTTCCTATCATTTGAATTCTGTCTTATTGACATTCTAATCTTAGAACTTTCAAAACACACACAGGTTGCTAACATGTTACATGAATACTTAGTTATCCATTGATGTACTTTTCCGCTTAAATCATAAAAAGAGAAAACATTTTAGGTGATATCCTAATCATTATATCCCATTTTTAGTTTTCACAGAAGTAAACTAACTACAGAAATCAGCACCTATTGTGGGTTATACTTAATTATGTAGATGCTTTGTGTTTTAAAAGTCCCATAATCTCTGTTACCAGCAACGTAATGTTGTAGCTTGTCTTTTCCATTCATGTGTTTTGGAGGTTTGTTCATGCTAATGCATATAAATACATGTTGTTTGACAATATTGCCATAAATAAGTCAATTTAGCATCTCTGGTTCACTTAAAATTCTATCATGATCATCCTCCATGTGCTTGTAGTATTTCTGTCTAGAAGGGTCTTCCTTCACAGAACTTTCTAGCCAGTTGCCCTCTGTTTCGATCTCTCAGGTCATGTCACTCCCCTGTCCTTCCCTCCCCTCCCTTCTCCTCCCTTTGCTTACCCTTCCCTCCTCTCTACCCTTACCCAAGCCTCCCCTCCCCCCCAACTTCTCCTGTCTGTATGTTCTCATAGCATGCACTTTTCTTTGTGTCCATTTGTTGATTTTATGATTCTGCAAAGTCATCTTTTGGCAGAGGCTTTGTCTTTCATGATGACCTCTCTACATTTTTCTATGACTTTGAAATCCCTGGTTCAATCTCTGAAATTTCTCTCCACATTATCAATTTAAGCAAAACCCACAATACTGATCATTAAGCTTGATTACCAGAACATACACTTTAGTTTCCAGTATTAGCAAGTATTCAGTGAAACCATAAGTAACTCATGGTGAGGTTCATGACTTTTTATATGATTTATACAAGACATGCATAAGTGGCTGTCCAAATGTCTGAATGCTTTCTAAAGTATTAGACATTTGAAAAAGTTCTACACCTACACATGATTATAATGATTTTTAAATACAAATCTCTTATACAAGAGTTCATTTCAATATCATAATGAAAACTAGGATGTTTAGATAAGGCACCGGACAAAGCATCCTAATGCATATCTTACTAAAGTAATGAAGACATCATGTATGACACATGTTAATTTCTCTGAGAACATAGTAAGATAGATACTATTTTTCCAAAGAACTGTACAAAATAATTTTCCTCAAGGACCTTACCAGGTAGGTATTATTTTCTTTATTTTATGTGCAAAACAAAAATGCTTGGAAGGGTTAATCAGTGAACCAAGAAATAGTTCTAAGCTTGTATAACCTTGGCCATGACTTGATATTAGAAATCAAATATAGTGTAAATTAGAAAATAATAGTCACCCTTCAAGCCATCACCCAAATCTCATAATTATTAATATTCAAAGTTATTTTTCACCATTGCAATGTAAGATTGTACTCTAATACATTTTGTCTTTTAATTAATCTTATATTTAGACTGTAACATGACTTTGAAGACTAAGAACTCCTTAGTCTTTATGAAGCAATTCTTCAACCTTTCATACTTCTGAAACTATACACACCACTGTCCTAACTCTTCCATGAGAAGCAATCAACGACAGCATGCCTTTTAAGTAATCCCATGCTCTAAACTGTATGTTCAAATGAGAAAATATAATGGAGAAAAACCTGGGAAGTATCAATAATTTAATTGAAAAATTATTATCTCAGGTTTGACTCAACTATTCTCTAATTTAAAATTCTTTAAATGCTGTTTGTGATAATATAATGGACGTGTTGATTAAAAACTTTATGAATTCTTCTTAAGAATATTCTTCATTACAAGTCTCCTAACAATGAGGATCTATGCAAAAAATATGGCTCTGTGGATGATTTTGTATGATGGAATAAAACATTGATAACACAGTAACAAAGACCACTGCAATGACATGCCAACTGAAAATACAGATTGACCTGCATGTCACAGGAGGTCATCGCCCTGATGAATTAGACTGTGTCCTCCAAGTCCTAAGATTGTACATACCAGACTTCAACTTCCTAAGTGTAACTTGATACAAACTAATGATGGGTCAAGTACAGATTTACAAAGCCATTCAGCAAAGCATCACAGCACTGGACTCACTCACAATCAGCTAAGGAAGAGTGTTGATGAAATTATGCCAAACATATGACTGATTCCTTAAACAAAACCCCTTAAGTAAGACTATAATATATAGGTCTCACCTATGTTTAAAGGTACTCTTCATACCAGGGGATATTTTTAAAAGGCAAATATTATTTTGCAGATGTGATGTTCTGTCTTACATACACAAGACTATCCCTAAGTATGTCCAGATTAAAATGAAAATATCCACATATTTCCTCTTGAATTCAAGGATTTTGAAATGCCACAATGTGTGTGTGTGTGTGTGTCAATATGTGTGTATGTGTTGGAGGGTTGTGTCCTTGTGAAAGCCAGAGGAGGGTATTGGATCCTGTGGGGTTGAAGTTATAGGCAGTTGTGAGCCACCCAATATAGGTGCTGGGAACCAAACTCTGGCCTTTGGAAAGAGCAGCAAGTACTCTTAACTGCTGTACCACCTCTCCTTTCCTCAAATTTAACTTTTCATGGACAAACTCATTAGCAACCATTAGCACACGGCACATCCAATCATCAGTCAGTGAAGTGGTTTTCAGTTTAAATGGGCACTTGTCCATTTCTCCTCACACCAAGGCAGCATGCCTAATAAGGAAGAGGTTTTGATTTCTCTGGGAGACAGTTTTAATACAATGAGGAAAGTGGAGGAAATTAGTCTGGAAATTTTTATATCCTATTTTTAAAACTCCCTCTACTCAAGACAACTGTTTGAGATTATCGTGACAATTTGGATTTAATTATTTTTTCATCTCGCAAAGTAAGGCCTTTAGAGACTCCTGAATGCATAGAGCTGTCAGTTTAGTTCCACTATTTTCATTGAAATACTCTCATAATTCTCTAACATATGATTCTCATAGGCATTATGCATACCACTATTCTGACAAATAAAAGCAAACCTGTTTGATATTATCTTTCTCCTATACCTATTTTTGAAATTGGTAACGAGCATATAAATATCCTTTGCTTTTAGGATTTCATTTCCATGGCAAGCAAAGACATAACGAGCTAGCTCGCTTAATCTGTAAAATGCCATGTCCTAGGGGTTGCAATCACAGGAGTGACAAGTGGCTCTGCAGGAGTGAGACATTTGGTGAAAAGCTAACTTTGCTGTCATTAGCAATACCCTCTTGCCTACCTTGTGATGGATGCGATGTTTCTATGCCATTAGAAGAGAATTTACTCTCATCCTGACTGAACAAATTTGATTTGGCTTTTTAAAAATGTCCTCTGCAGGGGCCAACACAAGCATTCAGTTCTTGTAATGAATAAGCAACCAAGATTTTATAATTACTGAAATAAATGCCTCTTATTTTACCACAAAGTTTGCCCAGCTCCCCATTTCTCTCCAATTTGCTTCAGACTGAAAGTGTTTCTGTTAAATCTAGAACAATCTTCATGTCCTTCCTCAACCTTCAGTTATACATACCTTGAGTTTTAAGAGAATTCTGTTTAATGCATAACTTTCTTCTGGACCACTTAGTGGGCCGGTGGTGGCAATCTTTATTTCATCAAATCAATTGAACTGTGTTATATAATTAAATTCAGTAAGCTTTAACAAGAATGAAGGAAACACCACCTCTGTAAAATGCTGTCATAGCATTCATCCCAAGTCCTAAGCAGAGTTTTCCTGCTGGGGTCATCTACAGGAATCCTCAGGATGTCTCTCCCTGGACACTGAAGACCAATGCTTTCTTTGTGGACCAGATCATTCTACTGCTAAATCTGGAAAAGTGTAGTAAGACTCTGACCAAGGATAAGCATCTTTGTACTTGTTTACAGAGAACTCACACAGAGAGATTTACTTAAGGGAAAAGGGCTGGCAGTACAGCCTTTGGAAATGGCAGCCGCTAAGGATTTCTATGCCAGACTCTCCTGTTTACAAGAAAAGAAAGCACTCTGGGGTAAGTCCAGTTTCAGACTGTTAGATTGAAGTCCCAGGGCAGGGTGAAGTGTCCCCATGATACTTGTCTTGCTTGCTACTCGTGTGTGACTTCTACAGATGTGCCCTGCCAATCTGGGTCTCTCCTTAACTGATGATGCCCACTGGCCAATAATAATGAGACACGAGTTGTGTTTTGTTCATAGTACCTAAAGACAATGTCAGTACCATGCTACAGAAATTCTTCGTTACTAAGCATGTTGAAAGTGTACACTGGTTACCCAGTAGGTGGCTTTCTTTATTACTGACCTATATCCAGATGCCCCCTAGATAGCAAAACACAGTTTCTTTCCCAACTCAATTTATCCTTGTCAATTAAGCCAAAAAAAAAAAAAAAATGTCAGGGATCCCAAGAAAGAATTGTTGATCCCAGTGTTTTTGTGCCCTGACAACTGACTGATGTAGTAGATTCACAGTTTTTTCAAGTACAAAGTTTTCTTTTCATAGAATGTATCCAGTATGGCAAATATGGAGCAACAACAGTGTTGGCCTGGCTTCTGGTTCCCCTTGGTACTCTGTGGAACAAGATTACTTGGTGGTAACTAGATGCTTCTTCCTGGAGTATGCCCTTGGGAGGTTAAGATTGCATGCCAGGCATTGGTGTTCGGGACAGGCAGAATCCAAGTGTCAGCTACTCCGTAAAGGCACCCTGACAAATGACTCTCGGTGCCTGGGAGTTAGCAGGAAAGCCAGTGACCTTGGCCTTCTTTGACAGAGGCGACTGGGGAAATTTCTGGGGAAGCTCTGCTTCATGGTGCCTTATCCAACAGTGAAGAAATTTAAAACTGACTATGCTATTTGATTAATGCTATTTGCATGGGAGAATTACATTTATTAGGATTTGTTTTTTTCATAGCAGTATCCTTGGGGCATCGGGAGCTACCTGCCACCTAGAAGGAATGTGGTAAATATTAAATGAATATTTCCAAAACCTGATTTCTCAGGAAAAGCTCTCTCTCCCTTATCTGCATAAGCAATAAATCAATTACTTAAGGATGGAGCACGTACTACCCTAAAGCTTTCTTCCAGTTTAAGCATTTGAAATCAACTTTTATTGCACAATTTAAAGAAAACATGAACAATATACTTTAAGGGAAATACCAAAGTGCCAAGCATTAAATGGCATTGAAAATGATCAGTGGGGGCTGGAGAGATGGCTCAGTGGTTAAGAGCACTGACTGTTCTTCCAAAGGACCTGGGTTCAATTCCCAGCACCCACATGGCAGCTCACAGCTGCCTGTAATTCAAGCTGCCTATAATTCCAGGGAACCTGACACCCATGGTAAAATACCCAGGCACATAAAATAAAGATAAATAAATTTAAAAAATAAGAAAGCAAATGATCAGTGATGAAGAGTTTGAGGAAAAAAACAACAGCACCAGTTCTTAGCTGCCAATCTCTTATAGTTCATTTCTCATCATAAGATGAGGGCAATAGTTCAGAATATAATATGAAGATATGTAAGGCCTCCTAGCCAAGCAATGTCTGCATCACCCTATAGCCATCCGTCATCAATTCCGATCAAGGCAAGATATACATGGAAATCATTTTGTGTTAGATACCTAAAATTATTCTTGCTTCCAAAAGAAAAATGTACAAGTTTGATTCTTTTTTATAATAGATTTTATTTTATTTTTAGAGTTATTTTTAATTACTCATATTTACATATCCATCCCCCATTCCCTTGCGCTCCCATCCTCCCATGTTCCCCACCCCCCCAACCCATCCCACAACTCCTCCCCAGGGATACTGAGGCCCTCCACCAAGGACCTTCAAAGTCTGTCACATTGTTTAGGCCCTCCTTGCTGTATCTGGGCTGCAATAGTGTCCATCCATAGGGAATGGGCTCCCAAGGTCCATTTGTGCTCTAGGGATAAAGACTGGCTCCACTGTTAGAGTCCCAGAGACTGTCTAGGGCTCCTTCCTGGTACCCACATTCAGAGGGCTTGGTTTGGTCCAATGCTGCTTCCCCAGCTTCTAATCCTTTCTTTTATTTTTTGAGAATTTGAAATTTTTAGTTGCTGAACCAATTATTATATAGTTTGTTTTCTTGATTCTGATTGTAACAAAGTACAAAATAATACATCAGTGCCATTGTCACCCAGATCCCACGGGAAATGAATCCTGTGGCACTACAGGTACACAAGAATGTCTTCTGTCAGTCCTCATAACACAGTCTGTGTTTTATTGTTACACAATTGTGAGATTTTATGGAAATACATGAAATGCCTAAATCATAAAGTGGATTTGGAAGCTTTTGGCCATTTTGTATACTCTGAAACTTTGGAAATGCTAGTTCATATGTGTATCAAAGTGAAGACAAATTGCTTTGAAAATGTCTGGAGCTAGTGTTTATTGCTTGGGAGATCGTTGCTAGGTTTCTAAGTGTATGGTAATAGGGTAACTTAGAGGTTTTACTGTCTCCTAGAGTCAGAGTGGAACTAGCTTTGAATACTCTTTTAATTTCTTCTTCAGTTAATTTCTCTTATCATTTCTTATATGGTATTTTTACATCAATTTGAAATTGTTAACTAAAAAGACAGATTTGTATATAGTTATTAATATTCTTTCTTCTCAACTGGTTAATCTTTGCTTCTAAACTTTCATATTTTGATAAGGATATTTTCTTACCATTATGTTAATATCTTGGGTTGTTTGCATATTTCGTTTGATTTTTTTAATACTCATTAGCCCTGTATTTAAAAACATGAATATTTACCTGATCATAAAACCCAAAGAATTTCAGTTGTATTCAGTGACTCTAACACATGTTTTCATTAACATGTTTCTCTAGGTATTGCATATTATTGAGATATTCTATTGGCCTGAGATATGAAGATGAAATTTTCTATTATTTGCGGCTTCTTTCCTCACCACCACTTTTTCCAGTTTTTAGTTTTATTGCATGCATTATTTACATTTTTAAGAGTTCCTTCAGACTTCTTTTCTCTGGGTTTATAGTTAATCCTCACTACTATCATCTAATCACATGGAATAGGAATTCCGAGTACATGTGTTTGTCTCTGCATGTGCGTATGTGAGCGCATGGCCCTTGGGTACCTTCAATTACTCTACTCTCGCTCTTCCAGCTGTAGCGGGCTGGCACACACTATGAGCTCTTGACTAAAATCTCACTCAGCATGACATTTCCAGATAGTCTTAAGCTTCACACTAGGAGAAGCTATGTCGTATCTTGTCGTAATGTTACACTGCTGATAAATACTCTGAGTGACACATCTTAAGGTTTAAATATTTCTATACTTGTTTTGGACCATGAGTTCAAGTTTCCAGTTAGTACACTAGGTGCCGTCTCTGCACTGGCGTGGTGTGTTGACACACTTTTTTATTTCTTGTCTTCATGACTCATTTGTTTTAGGTGTGGCTCTGTGGACAACACACGTCATCAAGCTGAGTTTTATGTGGTTCAGTTAGAAAGCTTTTCTTTCTTTTTCTTCCCTTTTCATCTCTTCCCGCTTTCTTTCCTTTTGGTGGGAGGGATTTGATCCCAGGTCGAGCTTGTTAAATATAGGTTCTACCATTGAATGACAACTCCAGTTCTACAGAGATCCCCTTTTCTTGGATAAGCAAGTTAAACCCTCTATCTACAGGATAATATTCTCAGTTACAGATGCCATTATTGATTCATTTACTTATATATAGTTTTTATTAATTTTTTACTCTGTGCAATTGCCCTTTTCCTTTCTTTTCTCCACCATCAACAAACTTTAACCAATTATCTTTCTTAATATTTGTATTTGAGGTTTCACTGTTCTTTTAGTGCTTTGGACATTTCATAACTGTCCCACCTTTTATTTGATATTTTAGAGATCCTTAAATTCTTCTTTCCAAGTTGAATTTTCGGTGATGTTCAAACTTTACTATATAATTTTGAACTTTAAGACCTCATAGACTACTGGTGGTTTTGGAAGATGACTTTTATAACCACAAAAGAAACTACCCCCAAAAAGGAAATAAAATAAACTCAAGGTTTTAAGTGTTTTTGATCCTTGATCAATTAATTTATCTGCTTGACATTTTCATCGCAGTTACACAAATTGAGAACTAATTCATTCAAACTTCTTTTCTCTTAAATTTTAAGGCAATAACTTTTGGATTAATCTACAGAGATTTGGTGTTTACTGTTTATTTATTTATTTATTTATTTATTTATTTATTTATTGGTTTTTAGAGACAGGGTTTCTCTGTGGCTTTGGAGCCTATCTTGGCACTCACTCTGTAGACCAGGCTGGCCTCGAACTCAGAGATCTACCTGCCTCTGCCTCCTGAGTGCTGGGATTAAAGGCGTGCGCCACCAACGCCCAGCTGAGATTTGGTGTTTACTGTATACTTCTGCATTCATTTTTCATTTCTCATTTATCTGTTTGGAGGCAGTTGGGTTTAATTTTTATTGTATTTTACTATGGGTGCTGGGAATTGAACCTCAGGCCTTGCACCTGCTAGACGAGTTATCTACCACTGAACACCATCCCTAAACTGTGGTTTGCCCACAAGGGGCACTGCTGTACAACCTAGACCAGCCTCACAGTCCTTGTAACTCCACCTGACAATGGCTGGATTTTTACAGGAGTAACATAGCGAAATTGGACTAACTTATTTACACACATTTGCTAATGGCACCAGGGTTATCAAAGGTCTATTGTTGTGATGCTTTCAGAAAATCACATGATTATAAGTGGGAGGAATATGGCCATGTTAAGATCTCTTGGGGAAATCACATTCCTCAGATTTTCTTCTAAAGTCTGTGGAAAGCCTCTTGTTTTCTGTTTCTACCTCAAACAGCTCAGATATTTACATAATTACCATTTGTCTCAGGTAAACTTCCCTGGAGACAGGATTTCTTCACTGAGGAAACTTGGAGTTGAGTCAAATAAAGCAAGGATGGCATATAAGTTAGTCATCAATCTCATTATCAGGGGAGGGCATTTAAGGTAGCCTCTCCACTGTTGCTTAGGTGGTTAGTTGGTGTCATCCTTGTAGATCTCTGTATATTTCCCTACTGCCTGATTTCTCTTTAAACCTATAATGGTTCCCTCTCTTATGGTATCTCTTATTTTGATCTCCTCTATTCCTCCCCCTACACCACCTTCCTGCCCCCTTATGTCCTCCTCATCCCTCCTCTTCTCCCTTTCTCATTCTCCTAGCTCCCTCTCCCCTCCCTCCATGCTCCCAATTTGCTCAGGAGACTCTAAAGACCCCCCATGGAAGGCCCCACCCTCTCTGTTTGAGCAGAAAGGGTATGGGATAGGTAGGGTGTCAGTGGTGGGCAGGAGCGGAGGGGAGGTAGAGGGAACTGGGATTGACTTGTAAAATAATCTTGTTTCTAATTTAAATTTAAAAATGGAGGGAAAAAATAAGTAGAAGGAGGGGAAACCATAATCAGGATATGTTATATGAGAAAAAAAATCCCTTTTAAATATTCTTTTTTTATAAATAAATAAAAATAATTTTTATATTTTTAATTTTTAAATTTTTTTATAAATAAATAAAAAAGAATAAAATAAAATGAATTAGAAAATTACCTGATATATACTATGTCTTCCACAAATTCATAATCACTAAAAAAACATAATTAGGTCCTTTGAATATAGACACTGTGGCTCAAAATTGTCCCGTTGTTAATGAGAACATATCCATTCTTGTGAACATGACACAGTGCTCTGAGTATGTGAATTCACTGGTCCCTGGAACTATTTATATACTAATAATCTATACCTATAGGACAAATACCACTGTACTGTAATTATTGTACAAGAATAGGTCTTTCTCTAGGATATTGCCTATAAAATTTGCCACACTACCAGGGCATTTATAAAAATAAGTTTCAAGTTATATGGTGAGATAGTTATTTAGATAAACATTTACTACACTGGCATAAATAAAATGTGCCATATGGCAATGCATTTCTAAAAAACAAAAATACATGAGGAAAAGAAAGCAATTTTGAAATTATGTTCAAGAGCTACCAAAACACCATTCATAAGTACACAGACTGCTTTAACCTGAAATCTTTTTTTGTTTGTTTGCTTTGTTTTTTTGAGACAGGGTTTCTCTGTGTAGATCTGGAGCCTGTGCAGGAAGTAGCTCTTGTAGAGCAGGTTGGTCTCGAAGTCACAGAGATCTACCTGCCTCTGCCTCTCAAGTGCTGAGATTAAAGGCATGCACCAACACCACCCAGACTGGAGAGATGGCTCAGTGGTTAAGAGTACTCACTGCTCTTCCAGAAGTTCTGAGTTCAATTCTTCGCAGTCATTTCGTGGTTTACAACCATCTATAATGAGGTCTTCTGGCATGAGGCATACATGCAGGCAGAATACTGCATACATGATAAAATCTTTAAGAAAGACAAAAAGGAAAATGTCCTCTATTACCCTGAAAACTAATGAGTTTGTGGAATAATTGATACTCCACCCTCCATTAAGTCACCCCATGGCTTGTCTACCAAGGCTGAATGAAGAAGAGGCAGGGTCTGTAGAGACAAAGGATTCAGGCATCTCATGCAATAAATAGTCTTTTTCATATGCACCAACAAACACTATATTGAACCACCACATGTACAGTTCTCCAGAACATAAACCTTCCACACTGTGTAGGATTGCCACATTGTGTGGTTTTGTTTTTGTTTCCATAACAACATCTAAAATGTTCTATCTTATAAAACACACATATACACTTCAAGTAATGGCCAAATTCACCATGGGAAAGGCACTCTTCTGTTCCTTCTAAATTTTAAAAAGGTCACCCTTAGACAATGAAAGCAAAGGTGAGCTAATCATAGTCTCTAAGGAGTTATTCTAGCAAGTTAACCTGTGAGATCTGATAATGCTATTTTCTGGTAGATAGTATTAGAATTTAATTTAAACATAGGGCACACAATTGGTGTCCACTGAAGTACTGGTTATTTGTGAAAAGGAATTCAAATCCGTTTGGTGACTGGAAGGTGATATAGTCTACATTCAGCAAAAATGAGGTTTTTAACTATCCTAGTCCATTCAAGCTAAAATGTCCCACCTTGACTTATTATTCTGACAAATTACTCCCTATTCAATTGGTTGAGTTCCATGGATATATAAACTTACACCAAACTTTTACTTCCATTGTTAGAGAAGAGAAACACTGGAAGAAAAAAATGTAAACATTGGAAGTCAAAATGTAAAAGCAAAAAGATGAGGAATAGTTTGTTTGTTGATGGATTTCCAGAGGAAGTAGAGTCATCAGCTTCTACCCATATGCACAGTTGAAAGATAAGCATGAATAGGTACATTCCAGCTTCCGAAATTTGTGTCTTTGGTTCTTTCACTCATGCAATAAATTTATACGACAAGACTGATTAGGGAATTAATAGAAAATGCTTTTGTTATAGTTTTAAATGGTTAAGATAGTCTCTTAATTTGTAGTATTTTCATCACTTCTCTTCCCAATAGTCACATTAAATCAACATTAAACAAAACTTAATTGTGCACACATGTTTTTGTGCTGAAATCTTTGCCTGTCCTTAGGCAGACTCTCCTTCCTATCTTGAAGTATGAATGATTTGTCTTCAGACAAAACTGTATCAGTTTTCTGCATAGACATCAAAGGATGACACCCAGGATAAAACAATATACAAGCTCAATCTCCCCTTATCTTAAACTTTATTCAAAGATATTTTCTTTTGTCAAAATCCTTGATTTACCTTCCAAGCAACTAGTGTGTGACTCATCACAAACTCCATCACTTAATAATAGGAAGAGCACAATTCTCCTTGGAAATTTGATCCTATTCCTTGGATTCTCTTGTTTTACAGACTCCAGAGAAACAGTTAGGGCCACCGGTGAAATCTAATGAACCCCCTGTTTGTATTACCCATGATGCAATAGATTTGACAAATAAATCCCATGCACAATTTTGTTATTTTAAAATGTAAGGAATTTTAAAACATTATTACAAATATTTAGAACCATTTTTAAGACTCCATAACATAAACAACAGAAACATTGCAAAATACCACATTAATTAAAAAGTAAACATATGTCCCTAAGACAATTTTACATCAGTAGTTTGGCAATAACAGAAATAGAATATATCTATATCTATATATCATATATATCTATCATATCTGTAAAAGCTTTGTTTGTATTTACAATCATGTTCTGGGTGTCTTACAAGTTCTATTTAATACTGAATAAAAATCTCAGATGCATTTTCTTAAGATATAGGACTTCAGTTAAATATGTATATGCTTTGAGAAACTAAGCCTGACTCTTCCAGCCCTGAAAGCCAGGTTCTTCTATGGTTCCCCATACCTACAGTGAAATAAAACCACTGTATTGAGAGACAAATCACCAAAATATTTTTAATTATGCATACATCTTTTATAATCTGCTCTGGAGTCTAAGTCAAAATCGAGGCTACTAGAGTTGGTCTACAGTTCCAGAAAATCAGCCATATATTTTCTATATTCCTCATGACTCAAAATTAAATGGACAGAAAAAAAACTTTATATCCTGGCAAAGAAAAGATTTGCATCCCAGTGTATCTGCGTTGGCACAGAGTCAGCAGCTGCCTCCATTCCTGTGAGATAACATGTTTTCTCTAAGCACATTTCTGAGATAAAAAGAACTTTCCTTATTTTATTTTAATTGCGCAAATCATTGAGATAAAGTGTAACAATTTGATGTATGTACAGAGTGTGTGCTGATCAAATCAATCATCACGTAAGACTTCCAATTCCCTTAAACAGATTGTTTTTTCAAATTGGAATAATGTGAAATTGTACATGCAAGGTAGAGCATGCTCTCTCTCTCTCTCTCTCTCTCTCTCTCTCTCTCTCTCTCTCTCTCTCTCTCTGTGTGTGTGTGTGTGTGTGTGTGACTGATTCAATCAGATCAATGTTTCCACTATCTTGTTATTTCAAGGTTGTAGTCTTTAGGTGCTTCTTTTGTTTCTGACTATAAAATATATACTCGGCTGAACTGCAGTCACACCACGGTGCTAGAGAACAACAGAAGTCTCACTCCTATCTAATCCTGCTTTGGCACCTGATATCCAATCCCTCTCTACATGATTCTCTTCTTCCAGCCTGTGGTGATCACGACTACAAATTCTCAGATAAGAAAAAAAACAAACAAACAGGAATTAGGTAGCTATTTCCCCCCAAACTGCATCATAAATTTCTAGAGAGAGGAATCCCCACAAGGCTCAAGAATCTACTGAAACTTACAAGGCTCAGCAAGTTCTGTTGGCTACAAGATTCACGGGCCCCTCTTCAAGATTATGTGAGCAGTGAAGACAGAAGACTTCCATGGACCTCCTGGAAAGTTGTACCTGGATGCAACTCTCATGAGTCATCCATCAGTCTTTCTGGAATGGACTTTTTGGTGATACAGCTGCCTTGGGGTCACCCCAGCTTCCCTAAGTAATCCCAATTTTTTTTATTCACTACACCTACTTAAGAAGACATTCCCCACCAATCTCTACCGTGTACCCAGGAACATAAACTTCATAACGGTCCATTATATGACTTCCTTTCTCCCAGTTTCCCATTACATCAGCTGTCCACTCAGAAATCAGGCAGCTGTCATTTTCTTCTCCTTGTATGTCAATGGCAAGCTTGACTGCTTCATTACAAATTAGCTTGTCATTGTAATGCCTGACAAACCAAAAAGAAAATGCCTTTGCAAAATCTGTAGTGATGCATGGGAACATGGGTTTGATACTCAGAGGACTATTCACCTAGATCCAAGTATGCTATTCTGTAAAGGGTTATCAGGACCTTGCTGGTGCTCAGAAACAGGGTACTATTTACTTGGCTTTCCTACTGATGCTGCCAGAATGAAATGTAAGATTTCCCCTGTGCCTCTAGCAAAGACGGATAAAGAGAAAGAACATCACACAACACTCAATGTGAACTCCTGTGGGTTTGGCAATCCACACACTACAAGTATTTGTGCATGATTTTCCTTAAAAAGGAACTATTAGGGAAATGTCTTCCTCTTGTTTCCTGGGGAATTGTGAGCATCTCAGTCCCGTTTCCGCACACTCCTTGAGTGTAGAATTGCCCAGCATATCAAGACTCAGTGGCACTTGGTAATTTTCATAGTTCACCAAGACATTCACTTGTAGTACCCAAACCATACCTTACAAGTCATGCTGAGATCTCTAAACTAAGGTCACAAATTTATTTAGGTCACATCAGTGGTGGAATATTTCTCACTTCTTAATCAACAGCGTGTATTTTATAGACGATAACAAACACTGTGATACTCCCAGCTATCCACCAATGCTAAGCCACAGACAAGCTCCCCATCTGCCCTGATCTACTAAGCCATGAAATCTAATAGACTCTAGAGAACAGGGGAGCTGGGTTATGTCTTTGCTCTGCTTTCCTGTTGGGTTTGCCTAATGGAAGATCCTACCAGAGCAAAAGAGGAATAGGCAAGAATATTTATTCTCCATGAGCCTATGAACTAAGCTGCATATTAATGAATGTTGAATTTCTATCCAGAGCTGCAGCTTTTGCTCAGCTCTGCTATTGCTAGAAGAAAATACTTTTAATATGAAATTAACGTGGGGAATCATGACCACTGTATGTCAGCATTCCTGGGTGCTTTGCTATGTAGATAGCACTCATGATCCTGGACATTTTCTTCTCTATACTCCCCACAAATGCCACTTTTGTATGCCTTTATTTTTCTACTGAGACACTGGCTAGTATACGGACATTGAGAAAGGTTCTCACCGGAAGCTAGATATAGATGTAAATGATACTTTGTGTTCAATGATAATGAATCTAAATTTAAGATAGTATTTGTGTGTATGTGTGCTTATGTATCCATTTGAGCAGGCTGAAGTACACTTGCGTGTGCAAATGCTCATACATGTGTCTTAAGGTGCACGGTAGACCTGAAAACAGCCTTGGGTACCATATCTTAGACTCCATTCACCTTTTAAAGTGCATAATTCTGAGAAAGACCTTCTCACTAGTCTCAAGCTCACCAAGTAATCAAATTTGACCGGCCAATGAGTCCCAGGGAGCTCTACCTGTCTCTGCCCCCGCCACAGCACTGGTTTGACAAGAATGCTGAGCCTGCCAGGCTGAGCCAGAGTGTTCTATTTTAATTTTTATGGGTCAAGTTCAGGTCCTTGTGTTTTCAGGGGAAGCATTTTACTGACTGAGCCAGCTACCCAGCCCATTAGAAGATAGTTCTAATCATGAACTCAAAAGCCATTTCATTTTATCCCTTAATTACGGAGTTCCAAATCTTTCAGATTACTGCTACGTTGCGTAGGTTGTATAGCTGGTATATCTGACCCATGGGGCTGTTTTGTAGGTTCTTTAGCTGGTGGATTAGACCATGAAAGATAAAAGTTCTGCATGATGGTGGCTGGGTGTAATTCTCCTGCATACAGGAGAGGAAAGGAGGAATGTGGAGGGAAAAAATGAGGACAGATAAAGCCAGATTTTAAAGCATTTTCCCCACTGTGTCAAAAGATTTTAGCTTTGTTCTGCTAGGAGGAAAGCCTGTGTTAATTTTATAGTTTTTAGCTGCACATGACACATTAGTTAATCACCATGGCTTAAGCATATGGACATCTATTTGTACATAGCCCATATGCAGAAGTTTACAGTGATCCAGAGACTCCCTGATGGGATATGTTCATAACCATCAATGTCTGTTTTCCCTTTGGCTCTCTCAGTTTTTCATTACAGAAGCATTCTGGCATTTATGGTCTAGAAATCATGTATAATAGATAAGAAAATTAGCTAACCAGCTCTCTTGTTTTATTCATTTGCTTTTATTAGGGAGGTAGGCTTTCCCCCAAATCTCCCATTAAATAACTCCAAAAATTTTATTAGAAAAACAAAGTATGCTCCCTTGTTAGCCAGCTTTACAGCACTAAGAAACACGGACTCATTGGTGAGAAGTTTTAGTTTTGTCACACAGTTGCACAGACTTCACTATGAGGTTAGTTGGTTCCACTGTCTTGCATCTGTGCGGACACAGAACTCTATCATGCTGGTGGCAGTGTGTAATAAAGAAGGCTGATCACCTCAAATGGAATAAGAGAAAGCTCAAAGGGATGTGACAAAGTTTGTTCTTTAGAGATACTCCCCAAGTGACATGTTACCTCCTTGAACACAGTCTTGTAGCTCATTCAGCTATAAATTCCTCAATGATTTGGTCCATTGATGAGATTTTCAACCTCGTGACCCAATCCCCTCTCAATAGCATGATCAGCTAGAGACCACACCTTTCACACAAGAGCCTGGGGACTGCTCCAGATCCCAGTGATAAGTACATCCTAATCCAGTGTTTGGTAAAGAAGTAGAAAAAGATGTTCATGCCCCTTTAGGCTCTTCTCCCTACCAACTGAGCTCAGGGTAAGCTAGAATAAATGGTGAGTTCCCCAATCCCCTTTGTAATACATTTTGATCCTATCACTGTTTAGCCAATGTGCTCTACCAGACAAATCAAATGGTATATTCTGGAAACCTTTCTGAATATCTAACGAGGCTGGTCCTATATCTTTCTGCTGTATTACTACCCCTTGCCCGCTACCTTGAAGGAAAACTAGATAGCTACATCCTGATCTAATATTAATTGCCACAAGATGACTTTAAGGACAAGAACTTTTAAATGTATCTATGTGGCAGGAAGGACTTGGATTCCTTAGAACTCTGTAAACAAAGACCTGTGGTGTTTCAAAGTCTCAACTCTTAGATGTGGTCACTAAAAATAAATAATATTCCACTACATTTAAGTTACTATTATTTTGATTCTCTCTTACTTGAAAACAAATATAACACTAACAACTTACATTGGTGATGATTTATTTTTCTAGTCAAGGTTTGATTCCCTTACTGATAATACTTCAACAGAAGAAAGATTGCTTCATCAAGAAAGGACAGACTATCTGTAAATGATGCTACCATTGGTGTTTGACAGAAGCAGACAGCAATACATTTCAGCAAAGATGGGGTGTTGTCATGGTACATTCACAGGTCTGCAAGAACAGAAACCGGAAAGAATGAACCTAGGCAGGAATAGCCTAGGACAGAGACAACAGGAAGGGAAAGATGAGAACAGACATGAGCGACATGAGCTATGAGATGAATGACTGTGGGATTAGAGAATAAGTTAGAAAACTAGAGGACAGTAAGACTGAAATCACAAGAAAGACAGATTTAAAACCCAGCCTTCTGCCTACTACTACTTTCTTGTTGGATGAGGAATACACAACCCATTCAAAGCTGTCACTAAGCACTTACTACATGCCAACACAGATCTTTCACTGTATAGTGAAGCTGGATTACCTTCAAAACTAAAACAATTTTCTCATGAGTAGTAGTGAATCAGCATTTCTGGGAACTATATCAGGCCCTAAGTAGAACCAGAGATTTCCTACAGAATGAGCCCTGCCTTTCTGGAGCTCACAGTGCTAGAGTTGATAAAGTCACCAGATCCTCCCACAGAATAGAGACCCCAAAGTGATGGCTAAAGGATGCCCAACTATGCCCAGAGGTATAAAGGGGGCAGTAAGACATGGGTGGAAGCTCATCTATTTGGAGGTACAAAGGAGAATAACAGTTTGCTCAAAGAGAAGAGAGAAGACTTACGGAGTTGACCTCTTCATGATTTAATTAAGCTCATCTCTTGTCTTCATTGTTTTTCTCTGTTTCTTTTGTTCCATCTCTATCATCATTTCTAGCAGTATCAAGATAGACTGATTTTTAAAAAAGTTTTAGATAGACTGATTTTTTAAAAAAAGTTTTAGAGGTGAACAGCTATATATTGTACCAATCTTGATTCATGTTAAATTTTTCCTCAATGAACTATGACTTTATTTTTCCCAGATTTTTTTGTAATTTGAATTGGAAACAAGATTGTTTTACATGACAATCCCAGTTCCCTTCTCCCTCCCATCCTCCCCTACCACTCCCACCCCCACCCCCTGCTAAAACCCTACCTACATATTCTTTCTGCTCCCCCTGGATGGTGAGGTCTTCTATAGGGGGTCATCAGAGTCTATCATATCCTTTGGGATAGGGCCTAGGCCCACCCCTATGTGTCTTGCCTCAGGGAGTATTCCTCTATGTGGAATGGGCTCCCAAAGTCCACACCTATGCTAGGGATAAGTACTGAACTATTAGAGCAGGTCCCGTATATTTCCGAGGTTTCCTCAATGAAACCCATGTTCCTGGGATCTGGATCAGTTCTGGATCAGTCCCATGCTGGTATCCCAGCTATCAGTCAGCTGTTTCTGTGGGTTTCACCAGCCTGGTCTGGACCCCTTTGCTCTTCACTCATCCTTCTCTGCATCTGGATTCCAGTTCAGTTCAGTGATAAGTTGTGGGTGTCTGCTTCTACTTCCACCAGCTGCTGTATGAGGACTATAGGTTGGCATGTAAGTCAGTCATCAATCTCATTATCAGGGGAGGGCATTTAAGGTAGCCTCTCCTCTGTTGCTTAGATTGTTAGCTGGTGTCATCTTTGTAGATCTCCTGACATTTCCCTAGTGCCTGATTTCTCTGTAAACCTAAAATGTTTCCCTCTATTATGGAATCTCCATTCTTGTTATCATCTTTTCTTCGTCTGACTCAACCTTTCTTCTCCCTATGACTTTTTATACCCCCATTGCATGCCAGAACTTTGATGGGAGTTTCTGTATTGAGTATTGTAATTATTAGTCCTGATCAATTGCACGATAATCCATTTTCAGTGCTGATGTTCACGAAAAATGATATTTTAACAGAATATAAATCAATTTCCTATCCCACAAAAATTTGAAGGCTAATTCTGCTTCACTGAGTTTTCAAAACCCAGGCTTCTTCAAGCATACTGTTCTATTATCCTTAAGATACAGCCCTTTGCTCTTTGTGTATGAGACCATCTGTAGGTTAGCCAGCACATCAACAATCCAGACAGCAAGAAGACTGAATCTGAAAACCCAGAGAAGAAGTGGTTCCTATCTTTCCTTTTAAAGGTAGTACATGGCACTTCTAATTACATTCAAAACATGGTCAGGTGACCACCCTCCATACAAAGGAAGCATAGAAAGGGCAAAATGTTTTCCAGCTAACTATTGTGAACTGTACTGGTATAGAAGAAAAACAAAAAAAAAGAATGAACAACAATGGATAATGTCACAATTGTGATTCGTTTTTTACCAATTAAGAATTTCATATATTCATACAATGTATTTTGACCAAGTCCACGCCTGTTTCTTCCCCTTCAATACCTTCCCTGCCTTTGCTACTATTCCCTTCCAATTTCACGTGTTCAATTTTCTTAAACCTGTGCATTCCACTTAGTGCTGCCAGGCCAGCATGTACACACATCATGCATGTAGGGCCATCTACAGGAGCATGGTTACCCTATCAAGGATGTCATCCTTGGCTAGGGGTAGGTTTCTTGGATTTCTTTCTGCTCCATGATGGAATATTATCTTACTTGATGTGACACGGTCTTAGGCAGGCTTTCACAATTGTTGCTCATTGATGCATGCAACTGCCCTGTCATACGCAGAAAACACTGATTTACTATAGTCACCTGCTGCCTCTGGCTCTTACCAATCTTCTGGCCACACACTTCCAATGATCCCTGAGCTAGAGCTGAATACTATGTGATCATTTATTACCTCCAGATTGGTCTGCTGTGCAACCCTGTGCTCGCTGTCATCTGCAGCAAGAACATATTCCCTCAACTAGTTTTTATAGATGAGAAACAAACACTTTGGGTAGCTGTCCTCTGATAACCTAGGTTGTTTATGTCAAAGATAAGAATCTGAATTGCTTTCATCTCCATCCAAATTCGCCATTTCTACCAGTCGAAGTAGGAAATGGTTTGTCTTTTGCTTTATATTTCCCCCCTCAGATCTATCTATTTCCAAAATTACAAACTGTAAGGAAACACATGAACAAGCTCATCTAGTAACACCATCCATGTGCCAGCCATTATTCTACTCTCTGATTGTCTTCTTTTATCTTTGGACCATACAGGAAAATCTCAATAGCAATGCCTAAATGACACCTACATTGCCACCATTTGGGGGGGTCTGGTAAAAAATTAATGTAGATGCTTATTTTATTTCTATTCAACGCTTACATCTTATACCTGGGGTGTAGTTAGAAAACAAAATAATTGTCTGGGAGCATCCATCATGGGTGACTTCTGTTTATCGTATCCATGGGAAAAGAACATCTGCATGGGACAAGAACATTTGCCATCACACTTTTCCTTGACTCTCATTAACATATATTCCTCACTCTCATTTCCAATGTACTACTGGAAAAACTTACATGCATCACTACACTGGTCTTCAGAGATTCTCATAGTCCAGATGTATCACGGTGTCAGAATTCTCATGATAAATGCGAGTTCCAATGTTCAAGTGTATCAAGACCCTGGTCCTTAAGTACCCTGAAAATAATCTGAAGATAATTTCTATTCTTTCAGTAGTCTCCATACTGTAGTCTTGTCTCTATGTTGCACTGAATCTATAGGATTTTCCACATGTTTGGAGTATTCAGGCCTGAATTCTGCCTAATGGATTCACGTGCTGTTACCACTGTCCTTGTCAGAGTCATCTGCTACAGTCCCTGACATCTGAAACAAACTCCTGGTACCCCATCTATCTTTGCATCTCATAACTGAAGGAAGATTGCCAAATGACCGCAATTTCTTTCTGAACCATTTCTTATCTTGTTCTCAGAAATAAATAATGTGCAATGCAAAGTTTCTATTGTTCAGGATTTTAATTTGTCAACTAACAAGTACTCACATCTGAATGCAAGCATTTCTCAGTGAACTGAAGGGATTGCTTGGGGAGAGAAGGGTCAAATGTAGCCCTACTTAAATGACTCCTGTTAACAGAGCGGTGTAAACCGATACCTTCATATCATTGCTATTATTACGGAGGGAGGAATAAATACATCACGAAGGTTGGCATGGGCCATACTTGAGATGGAAAGTAATAGAGCATGTCTAAGTCAGAAAGGAACTGTAATGTACAAGAGGTGTTCCACTGAAAATATAAAATACTACACCACAGGCCGAGTGGTTTATGAACAGCAGCAGTTAGGAGAATGTTTCCCCCACAGACATACATTAGTGGGCTAACAACAGCACATTTGACAGCTTAACCCTTATAAATGATATCATCCAACTTGCCTCCCTAAAAAGAAAACACTTCCAGAGCCATAGATTGGACAAAGATGTCTACTTAGCAGGAAAAAAACAAGTGATGTGGTCATTCATTATTTTTTATTAAACCTATTGAAGTGAAATTTATTTTCTTTTGACAAGGTCACTGAAAATATTTCAACGGAAAATGATTGGAAAGTGGTTGGCGAGCTCCTTTCTCTCGGCACTTTATCTAAGGCATTCCCTTTATGTTATGGGAAAGTATGAAGACAGGGTTTGAGGGACTTTTAAAGGATGGATTCCTCAAAAATTGGGCCAAGTACATCACTGAGGTGACCCAGAAACTAGTTACGCCCTTAACTATTGCATAGGTTTGTTAGAGTCTCCTATTTCTCTCACTACATCCAGTGATTGTGTCTTGCTCTTTATCTCTCCACGCAGTTCTCAAAATTATTGGGTTTCTAGACTAAATGTCAAGATCACAGTTTCTTTCCAACAGTTTAAATGCCTGATGATTCCCTTGTTTTGTCTGTCAAACCCCTAGTCATCATCTGCTTTTTGAATTTTGAAAAGGACAGGCATATATTCCAGGACTATGCAGCTGAGAATGATCTTGAAGCTCTGATCAACCCACCCGTACGACCTGAGCAGTACTTGAATTACATGTATACCATCACACCCAGTTTACATAATTCTGGGGACTGGATGCAGGGCTGTGTGCAGGCTGGGCAAGCACTGTACCAATTGAGCTACAACCCCAGCCTTCATCTCCCCACTTAAATTACACAGAATACTTAAGAAGCTAGACTTTCAAAACTATGTTCACAATTAATTCCATCTACAGTTTCACCTTATTGCTATTTTAATAATATTTACTACTTTAATGTGAAGATATTTAACATACGCTCATGTTTTGTATCATAAAGAAAAATGTAAGCATTTTAAAAGGAGAACAATTACCTATTATTTGCTTTATGTCAAAATGTAATTCATAGTGTTGGGGAAAATATACTAGACCATTCTTAAGCAAATTATAAAGCAGTTTTAAACAAAGTGTCTTAAGTCCTGTTCATCAAACATGATCGATACTGAAGGTTTTGAGTTAATGTGACTAAATCTGACCAATGACATATATGAGGAAGCCACTTTCGAGCTGAGTATTTAACCCTTGGTTAGAAAGACCACCTAAGCTCTCTGGCTTCGATGATGTGCCTTCTAAAGCCAGAGATAAGAGGCTCATCTGTCAACCCAGAACCCAGATCTCTAGTAACTGAGATGTTTATCCTCTAATAACTTAAGATGGGCACACAATGAAATAATACCCAAGAATGTTTGATGACACAAAATTGGTTTTGTAAGATCAAAAGAAAAACACAAACTTGGAATATGCGGGCAGTGAAGGGGAGAAAAGTTGAGGGAAGGAATATGACCAAAACATGATTTAATGACCAAAGAACTAATCTAAAAAGATGTGAATAATAGCAATAATAATTTTATTGATTTAAACTATATAGTTATCATAAAATATTCTTTTAAAATAATAGCAGAATTTCTCATGGTTAAAATTAAATGTTTAAGATACTGACTTTTTCACTGTTTCTTTTTGTTTCAGCCTCTGAACATTTGCTTAAACATAACACTCTCCTTGCGTAATCCACTCGAAGAACAGTAAAGGTCAAAGAAAAATAGAGAGAGATACAGAGAGGCAATTGAGCCAGATGCTCAGGAAAAAAATATTAGCAAGATATGACCAAATGGAAATAGGCATATTTTAAGTTTTCCCTTTTTAACTACCATTCCATCTAGTATTTATAATTATGAAAGAAAATCCAGATATAAAAATTAAAACTGTACATACAAACAGAGAAGGAAGCCAAATAATTACTCCGTAGCCATGACTTGATCTCTCAATTACATTAACATTTTGATGTTTTTTCTGTCAGTCATTCTTATATATATTCAACATGTACATGCACATGCAAATTTAATAATGTGCTGTACAAATTAAAAAATTTAAATAATATTAAGAATCAAAAGGGAATACATTGAAGCAGCCGACGGAGTCCATGGAATTAGAGTTATATCTCAGCATGCATATGAAGTGAAAAACACTGACAAACACAATTACATTAAACTTTAAACTCAGCCATCTGAAAGCGGCCTGAAAGGAATATGACAAAACACACGTGCGTCACTCAGAGTTGAAACGTGTTCACCAAAGCGTAACAAATGCAGCGAGACGAAATGGACATCTTTTGTTTTTGAAACTCTGTGAGGGTTTTATACTTTGCTGTGCTCACGAGATACATGTTCAATGAATGCACATGACTGGGGTGTCATAATAAAGTTTTCAAAAGAAAATTCACATGAACTAATTGAGAAGAAAAAACATGAGGTCGGCTGTAGGCTGTATACATACAAAAGGCTAACTTGTAATACAGACTGAAAACACTTTAGGAGTTCAAAGAGAGGAAATATCCTTGAGAGAACAATATTTATAGAGAAGAAGAACTGACCTTTACCTTGATTCTATAACTTATGAAGATTCCCTTACCTCTGCATAGAGTCATTTGGGAGTCACTCTTGAAATAGGCTGACATGGCGTGCCCTATTAGATTAAAAACAGAAAGGACACAAGCAGAACAGGGAGAAAGGGACTGAGTTAGCAGTGGTGTTAGCCCAGGAGTGGAGACGTCATGGTCAAAATCATAAGTTCTGGAAAGATGGCCAAGCCTAGATCATTCCAGGCTGGCCCTCAGACACAGGACACGTGCACTATTGGATGGATCATGTCATCCCAAGGCAGAAGCATGTCTGGAATTAGTGATCTCGAGGTATATGATCCATTTTAAAACATAGATCCAGTATGTGAAGATCCATAATTGGTAGAGAAGCTGGCAGGTGCTACACAAACTGCCAGGCTATGTGTGGCAACAAGCAGATTGTTACTTTGAGTAAGGCCCGATTTCTAGCTAAGAGCTTGGTCAAAACAAGAAATAAGACAGAAACCAGAAAATATGGATAGGGCCATCATCACTTGGAACTCTGTGGTGATTACTTCTTCAGAGAAATGAAAACAACATCTACCGTCTCCTTCTAAGTCCCAAGAAAGGAAATAAATAAAATAAAAATTAGTCAAAGTTCAGTTTTAATAAGCAAGGGGTTTACGGGTGAGGGCTTGCCTACAGGATCAGCATAGGTAACCCCAAAGCAGCTGTACTAGAAAGCCCGACTTTGTGTGGTTAATCCATTCTCCATAGCTTCATAGATAGAGGCTCATCAATTAACTTTGCCAAGAGTGTATACTATATTCTAGTACCCCCTCTGATGCCAGTGAGGCCTTGTGCAATTGCAATAGAATTGCATACAAATGGCTGGTTGGAGCCACTGGATTCTCAGGTGTGGTCCAATGATCCTTTCCCAAACTCTACTATGTAAAAGGAACTTGAGTGGCACACAGGCCTGGTGGCCTCATAAAAGCCAGCACAGCTGACATGATGAAGACCGAAAAGGTATACTTAAACAAAAGCATTCAATAATAAACTCAAAGAAAAGAATATAGGCACCAATTGTACTACTATAGACAGCTTTGGTCAACAAAAGTACCTCTAGAGCCTACCTGGTAGTATCCTTACAGCTTCTAAATATAGTCTCATCTCAGATACAAGTTAGGGTGGAGCTAAACACATGCCAAGAACCAGACTAGATTGCCCAGAGACCGAGGGTAAAACAAAACATGACTAGTCTAAAAAAAAAAAAAATCAATGAGATGACCCCTAATGCTATTCTTCTACACAAACAGATCAATGCCTTGTCCAGTCATCATCAGAGAGCTTCCTCTAGCAGCAGATGGGGACAGACAGAGAGACCTGAAGCCAGGCATTACATGGAGAAAGAGTCTAAATTGGAGGTCTCCATTAAATCGCTCTTCTCAGAGCTCAGGGAGTCCTGGGACTATATTGTGAGAGGCAGAAGGAATGGAGGACACCAGAAGAACGTGACCCTCTCAATCAACTAAGCAGGTGCATAAGAGCTCACCAAGACTGAAGCAGTAAGCACAGGGCTTCCATGGGTCTGCACCAGGGTCTACACCATGGGTCTGCACCAGGTCTTCTGTGTATATATTACAGCTTTTAGCTTAGTATTTTTATGGGACTCCTGACTGTGAGAAGGAGTGGGTCTCTGACTCTTGTGCCTGCTCTTGGAATTCTTCTTCTCCTCCTCCTGTTGGGTTGCTGTGCCCACCTTCAATATGAAAGTGCTTCATCTTTTTATACTTACGTTGTCATGTTTGGTTGTGATTTCTCAGAAACTTTTCTTTGGAGAGACAGAAAGGGAGTGCAACTGGTTAAGAAGGGAGATGGGAAGTATTTGGGAGGGGTGAGGGGAGGGGAAACTATAACCAGGATATAGTGTATGAGAAAATAATCTAATTGCAATTAAAAAAAATGAGTCGCACACATTCCACTTTGTGGAAATGACCTCTGTGGGAAACGGTACTTAGAGAATGTAAACTAAATTCCTGGCCCCTTGTTGCTATGGAGTTGTTCATTACTTCTAGGCAATTTGGGAGGAAATACAACCTCTTCTCTCCTCTTCTCTCCTCTTCTCCCCCCACCACCTCCAATGGCTACCGTGTGTGTGTGTGTGTGTGTGTGTGTGTGTGTGTGTGTGTGATATACATGTAAAATAATAAAATGGATATATGTTTTAAAAAAGAAAGTGGTATTTGCAGATGTTTATATTTCAAAAAGGACCTGAGAAACAATTAGGAATAGAGACCAATGGTTAAATTGGTTTGCAGAGAATTATGGAATTACGGTGATGTTTTCCAAGATACGCAATTTTGTGGTGGGAATCCTGATAATTATTTTTAAGCTTTAAGCAAAAACATGCCACAAAATATATTCTAAATGTTTTATATTAAATGTTCCATGATAATTATTTTAAGTGCTATGAGTATAGCAATTTTTGCCCATCCACAATGCATTTACTTAACAGTAATATGCGGGAGCAGCAGCTCTGTATTTTGTCCAAAAGCATAAGACCTAATCCTCCCCTAGAGGAGCCTGTTACCCTTTATGTTCCCTAAAACACAGTTTAATTATTGTCAAATAATTTAAACTTTCTTCTTGTATCTTTGCCCAAAATTTCCTCCTCTAGGGTTTAGCTCCATGAGTAACCATTTATTTACTCCCAACACTGAGGAGACAAGATGCTCCTTTTCCAGAGTCAAGTATGGCTTGTTCTGTAGAGGGCGAGTCCAGCCCACTAGAAACACACCACAGAACACACGTACACCCAAAGTTTCCGCTAAATGCCTTCATCAGCCTCATTTCCACTGACTTCAAAGGGAGTCCAGAAGAGATACGGTGGGGAAATAAGTTGGCAGACGTACCAACACATCCTCAAAGCCCAGCGTGTTAAAAACACGGACCTTTCATGAAGCTAAGTGCCAACAAATGATACTTTAGCCTTTTCAAAGAGCTTCCCAGTGGTCTAATTAAGCCTTATGAGGTCAATCAGTATTATTAGCTTGCTCGTGGTGATAAGGGAATGGAAACACAGGAAGGTCAAGTGATGTGCCCAGGCATTCAGAGTTCAGTAGCATCCGACACATTGGTGTTTGAACTCCAAGGGCCTGACAACCAAAGAATGCTCCAGCCATTCATCCTGTTCTCCTCGCGATGATTTATCAGCCTTTGTGATGGGCATTCTTTATAGCTATTATAGGTGTGATTCAACATCTGAAGGGCTAGGGTGCTTATTCCACATCCCAAAAAGCAACACAAATTTCTTATCAAGTAGCTGTGCATCCAGGCTGGGTTAGAGAAGGGCAGAGCTGATTCTGCTGAATGGGAAATTCTCGTAACGGAGAACCGTATGAGTAATTAACACGCTACTCACTTGTGAGTTTCACCCCCCTGTACAGCCTAGTGGTAAATAAGAGGAGATGGATTTTTTTCATCATGCTTAAAGCCAGTGTAAATCCTTACAGTTCCCATGAACCGTCATGCATTTTGTAAACTGTACCAGTCCTAAAGGCCATTTAGGGTACCATTAAGTCAAGCTGTCACACTGAAATGACATAACCCAAAGCTGTACCCTTAGACTAAATTGGCCAATTACCCACATTGCATTGACTCTTTACTATTAGCTTAATTGGCATCTTCTTAATAGAGATGGAGATATAATAGAGCATGATTTACCTACTAATGTCTTCACCGCAAGTTCATGCAAAACCGACCATCAGTGGGTACAGTCAGTACGAACTGCCCTTTTAATCTCTGGCATAAGCTTCTTAAGTCAGCATTTGAGATTTGGGGTTGAATTTTATGTTTTTAAAATAGAATTCCTTTCTCTCATTCCTGCTTAAATCAAAAGCTATGTTGACATGTTGGTTCACCCTAGTATTGCAGAATAAATTATTTCAAGCCTCCGAGAATCTATTAAAGGTGACACTTTTTCAAGTCTTATATTTAATAAACATTGACATTTTTGGAGCTTTGTATTTTATTTTTTCCTGAGACAGATTCTCACCATGTAGCACAGGCTAGATTCACCATGAGGCACAGGTTAGACTCACCATATAGCACAGGCAACATTTACTGTGTTGCACAGGCTAGATCCATCATGTCACACAGGCTAGATTCACCACGAGGCACAGGTAAAATTCATCATGCAGCACAGGCCACCTTTACTGTAACACAGGCTAGATTTGCCATGTAGCACAGGATGTTTTTATTTCTGCCACCAGAATTCTGAGGTTATAAGTACGTATTACCCTGTTCATCAAAAAAAATTCTAATTTCTTAAAATGCATATTTTCTGTTTTAGTTTTCCTTAAAAGTGTGACACTGTAATATGAAATGACATTAAAATTAAAGGTCCCCATCCTCTTCGCCCTCCTCAGTGTGTAGTATAATTCTGCTGATACTGGTTTTGAAAAACATGTGTGGCAGTAGTGAGTATGATGTCATCATCCCAGGAATTGGCTTTCCTAAGTAAATTATAAATTATTCCAGTTTGAAAACTTTTCTCCTCGTACATTGGGACCCAGCTCTTCTGTAATATTTTCACATTACCATTAGAATAGGGAGAGGAGCACAGAGTAGTGCCTGAGTTCACTCATCTTCTATTTTGATATAGAAGGCTGCTATATAGCTGGGTACTCTAGGGCAAGCTGCCTGACCTCCAAGGGCTTCAGTTGCTTTACATATAAAGTTTGAGTGACAGATATGTGTGTTCCATAGCTTTGTTGTATGAATTAAGCTTAGTTTAGGCCTTAGTGCAATACCTATCAATTACCTGTTAGGAAGCAAGTGCTCAAGTGATGTTAGGTATGACAGAATGGATATGTTGGGATTAACAGTTTGGTCAATGTAGCCTTGACAATGATGATTTCTTAATAAATATCTATTTACTAGTAGTTTTGAAATGTCTAATCAATGCATGGACTAGGTAATTATGTAGAATTCTAGTTTGTATACTGGATGAGATAACAAAAAAGAAAACTGTTCCTATTTAAGGCATTAAAATTCTTGTGGAAAAAAGAAGGTAGTTATAATAAAGGGACTGGGGGAAAAAAACTATGACCTAGTAAAAATGACCATATTGGTTTTTACGAAGTAAAATGCTTTCAAATGTCAAAAGGTAGAAAATGGTAAGAGTGGTCTCTTCAAGGGAGCGTGGGCATGTTAGTGGTCAGTTAAAAATGTTAGAGCCTATGTTCTTTGAGAGAGAAATCTTGGTTCACTTTTCTATGCTCATACATTTTTTGAGACGATCACAGCCTTGGTGCCACTTG
Source organism: Cricetulus griseus (assembly GCF_003668045.3). Classification (NCBI taxonomy): domain Eukaryota; kingdom Metazoa; phylum Chordata; class Mammalia; order Rodentia; family Cricetidae; genus Cricetulus; species Cricetulus griseus. Next base: position 9,814,347 of record NC_048603.1, on the reverse strand, counting down.
AGAGTTATGTCTACCCAACTCCTTTGCTTAGAACTCACATTCTGGTATGGGAGCGCTGAAGTAATCATCTTGGGATGCAACACTGTATAGACCCCAGCCTCCTCCTCAGAGGAACCAAGCATAAGCTTCCCATCCCAGTGTAGGAGAGCTCAGTTCTCTCACCGAGGAGTCTACTACTGCAGCTAAACACTGCTCTCGTTTCAAGATAACTTAGATTTGATTCTCTCGACTTCCCTAGACAGTTCAAGCCACATGATGTCAGCAAGCAAGATATTTAAGTATTTAAAACAGCACATTTTGCTTCGTTATCTGAACTTGAACCATAAGATAACCTGTGACATACACACACACACACACACACACACACACACACACACACACTTATGAAGAAAGTTGAATTGACACAAGAGGCTTATACTGTCATACATTACTAACAATTTTGGTTCCTCTATCAGGATTCCCATAGAAAGGTTGTACTTTCCTCCTCACTGAAGTTAGGCCCAATATATTACTGGCTTTGGCCAATGAGTACGCCTGAGTGAAGTCTTTTCCTACAGAGCTGGTTAGTTTTCCGATGTCTTCTGTCTCCCTCCCTTCCCTCAATTAGGTAACCACAGATGTCTCTGCTGAGTGGCCATAATTACCACAATGAGCTGACCAAAATCTGCAAAGAATTTTAGTGAAGAAGTAAATCACCATTTGAGCCACCAAAATTTGGGTTCTTTGTTTATGCTGCCTAACTTCTACTAACCTGACTAAAATAAGCATTAGGGTCTATAGAAGAGTTATAGGATCCTATATTTTGCACAGAAATGGCAATTATTGCTTAACCCAATAATGGAAATTTTCATGCAACCTCAAACGATTCTACAAGGTAATATTTAAGTCACACGACGTTTGCTTCAAGTTATTTTTAGTGTGTTTTTAATTTGCATATGAAAACACTAGATCTGGAATAATCAGGAAGCTTTTGAATTCCTCTACGGTGTAAAACAGGACAAAATTAACCACCAGTGTGTTTGTGGCAGTATAGTACTACTTCATTCAGAAATATACTTGTTACTAATTTTACTGTTGCTCAAAATATTAGGTTGTATGGAAATACAATGAAAATTGGGTTGTCAAAAGGTAGGAAATATGAATCTATTCTTAAGAATTAATAGACATCAGGCCAGTAAAATGGCTTAGCATTAAAGGCGCTTGCCACCAACCCTGACGATAGAAATTCAGTGAGTGCCTCATTCCCAAATAATGGAAGGAGACGACTGACTCTTTCAAGTTATTCCTGGATTACACCCACATTCTCTCCCCCTCCCGCCTCTCCTTCTCCCCTCCCCCCCTCTCACACACACTCCACAAATATAATAATGTGTTTGCATATCACGGACAATTTCATCAGTGTTTAAAAGGGAAATCTCAGAATATGAAAGTTGTAAACCTCTACAATTACCCACAGGAGAACAGAGAAAAGGAGGGAACGAAGGAAACAAAACAAAACATGCCACTTGAGTTAAGACATGGAGGTCAGCCACAGGCACCAGGCAGCCAAATGATGGAAGGCGAAGCTTTGGAGAAAAAGTAAGGAAACCCAAAGTGTAGGAGAAACCTGCTTAAACTAATTATGGGAGAAAAGGCAAAGTTGTGCTTTGCTGAGTAGTTTAGAAAAATAGGTAGAATTACAAAGCTGTGAGGCTAAGACCCAATCAGCTATTGTGGTAGAAGGCAGGAATTATGGGAAGGCAAAGTGCACACATTAAAGAGATAACTATTCCACCCATCTCTTTAGTATACTTAAGGCAAATCTACCTTCTAAGTGGTGGTCCCTTGGCCAAGTCATGGACCTGCCCAATTGACACTACAACCGTGGGACCAAGCCTAGTTCTTTAACCATGGCTGTACCAAATCAGGACTGGCCTCGGGTTCAACCAAGCATGGCCATGTTCATTCTTGGCAGTCTTCTTTCCAGTGGGACCTCTTGTTGCTAAAGATGCTGTATTTGTTTATGGAACAAGAGTGCCTTCCAGGGCCTTGCTCTGGTATCTGGGCTCCTGGAGTCTTAGGTGAAGCTGTACCTACGGGGGGTTGGTTGGGCTCAGAGTAGCCTGAACAGTAACACAGGATGATCTCATGAAAACTGGCTCGGCTCCCACCTCTCCTGCTGCTACCCAGCTTCATAATTCACTGGAATGGAATGTTGCATGCTAACACTTTTCTCACGTCAAATACCCATTGGATTTCAGCTCTTCTATACCAGTGTCTCTGGGAATTGGAGGGGAAATATATTGCTAGGTTTGTATCAGTCTGTTTATGTTTCACCAGGACCCAGTCCCTGAGCAAATATTCATTGCTGTCTCCACCATATTTAGAAAAACAAAGTGGCCGATGATATCTTCTGTCCTCTAAAAGAGGCTTCCAGCCTTAGGAACTTTAGCATAAAACAATAACTCTCTTATATACATAATCTTAAATCCCATCCAGAAAAGTATTTCAAAAATTATATGCTAAGAAAGATAAGGCTTTACCCCCTAATTTCAGAAACAACTGTATGTCAGGCTGCCAGATAAATATTTACAACACATTCAAATTTAGCTGAACTTATATGACTTCAATCAGTGAAACCGTTTCCAGACCCAAAGGTCACCAAAGCTGTTATCAGGACTCCTAAGAAGGCTGCCACAATCAAATCATGTCGGAAGCCAAATGCCACACACTCTAGGCTTCCTAGAGTCCTCCATGGCTGATAGGAAGATAATCTCCTCCTTTTGGTCCAAGGAAAACACCCTGTCACTCCTCCTCCTCTTCAATGACCAAATCCCTTCTTGGTCCAGATGAAGGGACTAGCCAACTCCCTGAAGCTGCCATGCCTCTCTGCCCTGGAATGTGCCTTGCAAAAATGTTTAGGCTGGAACTTCAAGGGTACGAACTGGTGTGATCGCTGGGAGGGGAAGCAAAGAAATCTCACAGTAGCAGGCGCCCAGCCAAATGTACAGGGTACAGTTATCTGTCTAAAAAATGTTAGAAGGGTCACAGAGGTGCCCAGAGTGGGAACCTGCCAATTAAACGAGTGTGAATGAGACTTATGGGGCTGGCCAGGGTGACAGGGCCACAGTCATCATCTGGCAGGAGACAATTTGCAGATAGGTGTCTGACAGGGTAGCCAAGGTTCTTGGGAGCTTATGGATGGTTCTTGGAACTGTGTTCTATGTTGCAGAATGTTTTGTTCAGATTAGAAGTGTCTCCAACTGACTCCAAGAAGCACTTCATTTCCTTAAGATATGGGCACTCGAAAGGTTTAGTTAGTGGCCAAGAGGACAGGTAATAGAAATAGGAAGAATTAAAAAGTACCGTACTTAAAAGGTTTTCATCTACTTATTTGGAAGAAAGCTTTCAAAGAACTAAAAGTCCAATACAAAATAGTCAAGGGCAATGCCGTGTCTCCCTAATGATGATTCTAAGTCTATGAGAATTGTACTAGATGAACCCAAGGGCTGTAGAGCAATGTAGGATGTAGCCACACCATCTTATTAGGAGGAGATTTCTCTCTAAATCTGTGAGCCACATATTGCAATGAGAAGGTGTGCAATTCAAGCACATTTCCTTGCGTGTGATATTCAAATGCTGGCAAACACTGACTTTCCAGGTAGGTCTAGACCTCAGGTAACAGCTGAGTTGCACACTGCCCAAAGACTGAGATAAAACTGAACCAAAATAGGATATTTCAGGGTCTGGGCATAGGTGTATTTTGATGTAACATTGCTAAGAAGTGGTGATAGTTACAGAAAACACGCAAGCCAAAATTCCAAGGCAAAGGGGTTCAAATAAGCAAAACTCTGGAATTAGATTAATCAATATCAACTTCACCTTTTACTATTCGTAACTGTAAAATATCTTTTGGTAAAATTAATGGCTAGGCACAGAAACAACTGGCCTGTACAAGGGGGAGCACATGGACCCCAGACTGCTGTCTGGGAGGCCAGTACAGGACTGATCCAGACCCTTGAACATGGACGTCAATGAGGAGGCCTCCGAATACTAGGGGGGCCCTGGTGGTGGATTAGTATTTTTTCCCTGATGTAAGAAGGGACTGTGAGAGCCCATCCCACTTGAAGGGATGCACTCTCGGCCTGGACACATGGGAGAGGGCCTAGGCCCCGCCCAAGGTGATGTGATGGACTTTGGGGAGCCCCCGTCGAGGGCCCTACCCTGCCTGGGGAGTGGAGGGTGGATGGGGTGGGGAGAGGTGGGGGATGGGGAGGAGGAGGGGTAGGGGAGGGGAGGGAGAAGGGATTGACATGTGAAGCAAGCTTGTTCCTAATTTGAACTAATAAAAAATTAAAACAAATTTATTTTAGCTGATATATAAAATGCCAAATGGCACATGTTAGTATGGTATCTACGATATGATGTCCCAGTGTTCAAGTCAGGTTAACATACGTATCTTTGTAAACTTTTATCATTTGTGGGGGAAAAACATACATAATTCAGAATCCTTTCATATAGCTTATTTTTAAATACATGGTACCTATTTGCTATCTATCATCACCCTACTGTGAATTTGCACACCAGAACTCTATACTTCTAAATGTAACTTACTACCCCATAATCAGCCTCTCCTAATCAATACCTTCTATTACTACCGCCACCTTCTACAAATCACTATTCTCTCAACATCTGTGACATCCACTTTTTCAGTACTTCTGGTTCTATGCCTGCCTTATTTTATTTAATCCTAATGGCTTATAATTCCATCCACATAGTCACAATAAGAGAATTTCATCCTCCTCATGGAAGACTAGTATTTTATTATGTACAATTATATACATTTTTCTTTATCCATTTGTCAGCTGACAGACACTTAAATGGTTTTCTTTGCTGTTTTCAATTGTACTAAAATAAACATAGAAATGCAAAAATAAATTTAAGGGCTAGGAGCTTAGAGTTGATTATGTGATAATTTCAATGTGTTCTAAAAACTTTCTATGAATTGGCTGTTTTAAATCTAAAACTACCCCATGTGATGTATATTTTTATTAGTATAATTTGAAAAATGAGTGATAATTTTGGGGCTGAAGACATAGCTCAGTTACTAGAGCATTTGCCTAATATATATACATCTCCAGCTTTGATACTTAGCTTAGAATGAATGAATGAATGAATGAATGAATGAATGAATGAATGAATGAGTGGTTGGCTCCAGTTTAGAACTTAAAATAAGGTTCAAATGAGATAACTTAGCTCCAAAAGTGATAGTAAAGACATCTCGAGTTATAAAATTGTCAGCTTAGTATTGTGGTAGGTTATACACACTCATAAGTGTTTGAATTCTCTTCGAATTGGGTATAACCTAGTGTAAAAATAGAAAGCAGAGACATATAGGCCTACATTGGAAAGGCCTTCTCTTCCATATTACCTGTAGGCCCAGAATTCAGAAACAAAGTCAACTATATTTCAAAGATACTTCCAACAGAAAATAAGTATGTATTCTCTAATTCTGACTTACTGTGTTTAAGTGTTTTCACTGTTTAAAATGTGATAGGCATTTACTAAAACAAAACAATCATTACCATGACACTTTGGTGTGGTAGGTTAAGTATTTGTTGTCACTTCTCAGGAAGATAATTGAAAGTTCTCCTTATCTCAGGAGAGTTCTCCACAGAAAGAAGAGATTGGAAGATCGTACTTCTGGGTGGCCTAGGCACTCCAGAGTGGTGTTAACAAAATGATAGCAACTTCTTTGCTAAAACAGAAAGATAAACCATGTTGTCAAATCGCCGGGTGTATTTTTAGTACATAGAAGGAGTGTCTGCAAGCTCCTCCTTAGCATTTAGGCAATGGATTCATTGTACTGAGGGAGTCCCAGGCTTCCAGACACCTGTCTAGCCCAGCTACTTGAACGCCATTTCCCTTACTCTTCTTGTGTTCTCCTCATGCTTTCCTTGATGTCCACGTGAACACTTGGCAACACAGGGACATGGCTGCTGTTCTCAGATCTCAGCGATAGCTGGAGCTCTGATTAGAACCCACACCCTTGTTCCTAGATTCGCAAGTAAAAAAATTGAGTCCAATCCAAGAATTCAGCATCAAGGTCACTGGGGAGATGACAGCCCCTGCTGGAGATGAGTTTTAATGCTCCAAATGCTCCTCCATCATCCTCCTAGCTTAAGAAATTTATCCTGTTTGAGGACGCCAAATTTCACCTGGTTCCTCCGTCACTAATTTAACATTTGGAAATTAATACCATCTCTTCTTTTCCTTGACAAGTCAGAAAAATCTTTCATTCACAACATGCATGCCTTTCCCATGGGCCATTAGAAGACCTATTAAGTTCCTCCCTTATTGTGCCTCCCATAGACTGATGCCAACAGATTCAAATAAAATCATCCAAGAAGCAGGGCCGACCGCTGAGCTATCCCTCTGGCTTCTAGGTCACTCCAAATGTCAAGGCACATGAGGAAGGCAAAGTTCCGGGATGAGGTATTCTTTCTGATTTTGTACCTAGGAAAACTAGCTTCTCTGAGGCAGGGAAAGCTGCCCAAGATCTGCTTTGGCAGCTCTCTCTCTCTCTCTCTCTCTCTCTCTCTCTCTCTCTCTCTCTCTCTCTCTCTCTACCCACAACGGGGAGGAGGTGTGTTTAAAGAGCTATGGGAATCTGGCTTTCTCTCCTGCTGCAGAGGAAAAGTGAAGTAAATAACCAACGATGACTAGCCCTGGCTTTGAATGTCTATCATTTATTAAATGCACTCGGGATTTCAGTAAATTAAGAGAGTGATGACCCACAGGGCCATACAAACCATTTATGTTGCCAAAATACTTGAGAACGAATTTTGATTTTTGTACTGAGGGTTATGCATTATGATTGAGAAATGGGTATAAGCCTAGATAAGGTAGGCACCATATTTCTGACTTATGGAAATTATAGTTATTGTAAAACTGATCTCGACAAAAAGCAATTGATTAATAGATTTCTCTTTTGTAGACAGCAAGCAGAACATGACCTACTAAGAGTCTTGTCTGACCCACGCGTTTTCCAGAACTGTCTTTCCCTGCACTGGGAAACTTCCTCCCAACTACCCGAAGCCAAAACAGAACTGTGTTGATTAATGACATGTATCGTCGCAAGAGATCCCAGTTAAATTACATGTGATGGTAAAAGTAGAAGATTATTAACCCTGGGAGCAACTTAATTAACTAAGACCTATTGGTTGAAACAGACCAGTATGCTAGATCCAGCAGGCTAGATATCATCACTGCTTGACCAGATGGGAACAGCTTCATAACAGCTCTTCAGAATTCTCATAATGCTTAATTACATCAAGTGTGAGAGTATATGGACAAGTCAGAACTGTAAGGCACCAAGATCGCTTATCTAAACCTTAAACACCACTGCATCTAAGTGTTACTCTTTTTCTTTCAACCTTCATGCTACCTTTCTCCATAAACACAAGAATTTGTTTTCAACAGTTGGTTTCATTCCAGAGCACTTTTATCTTGTCAGCCTCTAACAAATGTTCCAGTGAGCAGAAGAGTATAAAATACTCATGAAATTTCCCTTCTCAGCCATAGGCCACATGAGGTTACAATTCTATCTGGTAAATTCCTCCTTTTCCCTTAAAACTGCCTCTCTCTAATGTCTCCAGTTAAAATATAAGTGAGAAGTATAAAGGTCTGCTACATTGGTCTAGGAAGTGACTTCCTGGTATCTTGGTTTCTGATGGTTAAAGATGGTTCATTTGAGCTTTAGTCCCTTCTATTCCACAGTCAACAGGAAACAAATGGATTGTACCTCCATAAGGAGGAGCTGCCACATTTCTTTCCAAGGTCTATGTTGTTTTGTACTTCCACAAAACAAAACCCAAAACTTACATGAGGATTGCATTCTCTACTTCATATTTGCATTTGGCATAGACACTTTTTTTTTCTTTTTATGCATTCTAATAGGCATGTTTTAGGATTAAGTGGTAGATAAGTTGTATAATTAATATGTTTTCCTCAATGTCAATTATACTGAACATTTTCAATATATATGTATATGTGAACTGCTTTACATATATTTATATATATTAACTGCTTAATACACACATATATACATATAAGAATAATTTAAATTTAAATTATTATTTAAAGAAGTGTTTAAGTCATGGCTAATGTTTTCCAATTTGAAGACTACATTTCAATGTCTTAAAAACAAACAAACAACAGCAACAAAACCCTGTTAGCCATGTTCAAGTTCTATGCTACTTATACTATTGATACTCTAAACTCTGGCGTGCTCTGTCAGCAAGTGTGTAACATGTGTCTGTGGAAAAAATCTGAGTTCCAGATGACCATCTGATGGGACCCATACATAAATGGGAGTCCATCCCATGTTGCTACGACAGCAGCCCCAAAAACTCAGCTCATGACAACCATGAATGCTTGTAAAAAAAATTAAAAAATGAAAGCTAAATTTCCTTGCTAATTCATTAGTTTCTATCTTCAAACCATTCAGTCATTACTCAAAAGCTCCCACATGGAAGACATGTTAATTTGCTGAGATATTAAGGACTGCCAGACCTTGGCATCATGGAGCGTCCATGCAAGTTTGCACCGACCTTGGCTACAAAAGATGATTGATGCCTTACACAAAACAAATACAAGCAGAAGGAAATACTTAGATGATATAGTTTCTAGGTTCTGAAGACTTTAAAACTGTATTCACTACTCAGTGGTCTGCAGTGATACCACCTAAGAGGCTGGGATCCAAGTTCATAAACCAAAGAAACCAACAAAGATCCACCCATCGAGAAACTCACATCTAATAGTTGTTTGTAATGATAAAGACTGTCATTCAATATTACCTTCTTTAAGCAGTACTTACTCACATTCTGTGTTTTAAATTTAATTTTGTTATTCATCTTAAATTGTGGCTAGCTGAAAACGTCAATGTGTCTGGCCCTAGACTCCATAGCATCCTGCTCTGACATACCTAGTTATTTCCCATTTTATCCATTTTCACACTAGTCCCTGAGGAGAGGGAGCAGCCCTCATTACCTCCAGCCGTGTCACCTTCAAGATATCCTGACCACACAGGGCCCTCTCTCAGACCATCCCTTCAAAATTTATCACAGGACAATTTATCAAATAGTAGTACCTCTAAAGCCTTGGAGATCAACAAGAAGACGCTTCTCCTGAAATGTAAGATTTGCTTTCAAAGAAAAGAATTAACCATGTCATTTAGTACATTAAGAAAATCTCCATTACATCTTATAATGGGCAAACATGTGTGTGTGTGTGTGTGGTGTGTGTGTGTGTGTGTGTGTGTGTGTGTGTGTGTGTGTGTGTGTGTGTGTGTGTGTGTGTGTGTGTGTGTGTGTGTGTGTGTGTGTGTGTGTGTGTGTGTGTGTGTGTGTGTGTGTGTGTGTGTGTGTGTGTGTGTGTGTGTGTGTGTGTGTGTGTGTGTGTGTGTGTGTGTGTGTGTGTGTGTGTGTGTGTGTGTGTGTGTGTGTGTGTGTGTGTGTGTGTGTGTGTGTGTGTGTGTGTGTGTGTGTGTGTGTGTGTGTGTGTGTGTGTGTGTGTGTGTGTGTGTGTGTGTGTGTGTGTGTGTGTGTGTGTGTGTGTGTGTGTGTGTGTGTGTGTGTGTGTGTGTGTGTGTGTGTGTGTGTGTGTGTGTGTGTGTGTGTGTGTGTGTGTGTGTGTGTGTGTGTGTGTGTGTTGTGTGTGTGTTGTGTGTGTGTTGTGTGTGTGTGTGTTGTGTGTGTGTGTGTGTGTGTGTGTGTTGTGTGTTGTGTGTTGTGTGTGTGTTGTGTGTGTGTTGTGTGTGTGTTGTGTGTGTGTGTGTGTGTGTGTGTGTGTGTGTGTGTGTGTTGTCTGTGTGTGTGTTGTCTGTGTGTGTGTTGTGTGTGTGTGTGGTGTGTGTGTGTGTGTGTGTGTGTGTGTGTGTATGTGTGTGTGTGTGTGTGCGTGTGCGTGTTTGCTATTATCCCATGTACGTACTGTCCAATAATCTGTTTGTGCCAATCATACACCATCCCTGTCTCCCAAGCATTCACCCTCTGTGGAAAGCAGACATGAAAATAAGGAGCAGAATGCCCAAGGTACTTCCCACCTTCCATAATGACAGGAAAAATATAAATATTTTTATATTTATAAATGTAAATATAAAATGTAAATATAAAATGATTCACTTCCCTGCAGATTTATCAAACAGCCTTGGTGTCTCTTGTCCCTTGTCCCTTGTCCCTTTTTTCTTTTGTGTTGACTATCCTCTCCCCAGTTACAGGCCCCTTCCCATTATTCTGTTTCCCATTTCATATCATCGATAATCTTTCCCTCTTCCAAGGCCCCTCCTGCTCCCATGGTCCCTTTGTTTTTCCCTGGTTTCTATGGTTACTCCACGTTGTATACTCACATCTGAGGATTGGGAGCTAGAAACCACGGATGAGAGAGAACAGGAGGTGTTTCTTGTTTGGGGTCTGGGTTACTGTATCAGTACGTCTTTTTCTAGGTCCATCCATTGACCTGCAAATTTTGTGATTTCATTTTCTTCACAACTGAGTAGTATTCCATTGTGTCAATTGTTTGATAAAGCCTCAAGGGATCATATTATTTTATATTTACCTAATAGTATACAGAGTACATGTAAGTGTGTACATGAGAGATGAGAGTGTGTGTATGTATGAGTATGTGTGTGCACGTGTGTGTATGTTTTGTGCGTGTGTGTGTGTGTGTGTGTGTGTGTGTGTGTGTGTGTGTGTGTAGCTGAGAGTGGCTGCGAGAAGAAACAAGAGGGGCAAAGTAATATATTCTATTTCAATTAAAGAAACAAAAGAACTCTCAGTGGTAACAAAGTGAGAAGTTAGTGAGGAGGGAATTGGGTCACTGGAATTTTAAGTTATAAGCATTTAGAGCATGGGTCATTCTCAAAAAAACAATAATTTTTGATATTCCTTTTTGTGGGTATTGTGGTCTTTCTGTCTCTCTTTCCTCCTTTCTTCCTTTCTTTTTCTTTTGTAAATCCCCCTCAACTTAGGCCCATGAAAAAACCCAATATCGAATTGATTTTGTTATGATTTTATCAATCTTTGACTTGGAAATCTTGCAAAAGCTTTTTGAGGGTCTAAATAAAGTAGGCGTATTGATTTCTAAAGTCCCCATGTTTATTTACCTCCTTGGGGACCTTGGGTCAAGACATCAGCAAGGATCATTTCATTGCATGGTATATTCCATCATTACCCTGGCTCCTTTCTATTCTTTGACTGGGAGGCTTTAAAAGTCCCACAGCTTTTCTTGGTCTATTTGTTATCTTTCTAAATGGTGCATTATTGCATGAGATGATAGAAATCAAAACCATAAATATTTTTAACAACTCAATTTCTACCGTGAAACATGTAATAGAATTTCAATAATGGTCTGAAGTTACTCTCTTCCTTCCAAAACATACTAATCCAATTACACGTAAATGCTAACACAGAGAGGAAGAGGTGTATAAGCTTTTACATTTGCAAATCAAGGTGCAAATTGTCTGAGAGAAAGCAGGTGTTTAATGTGATGCACGGTTGTTGACCTTAGATTTTAATTCAAACTTGCAAGCACGGATAAGTCCTCTAAAGATGTTATTTTAAATTTGAAAATCAAATTACTGTTGATAAAGTAACACTATCATGTAGATGTCAGTGAAGTTTCTTTTCAAGCAAGGCTGCCTAAGAACCATAGTGTGTATACACAGTGGGGTCTGCCTTTCCTATTTAAAGAAAAATCGCATAAATGATTCCTTATTCTCGTTGTGCTATTTTTAATGCTACATTTTTATTATGTAGTCAAAGGGCACGCCTTGGAGGGATGTCTTGCAAAATGTTTGTTATTGCTTGCGAAAAATGTTTTATGCCTTGCTCTTTGGCTGTTTCTGCATTCTGAGCCTAAGTGAATTTATGAAAACGCTACATGTCCAACTCTTTTGTATTCCTTTAATGAGAAATTCTTTCCTATCTGTGTTCGTCAATGTTTATCTGGACTCATAACCCATTATGTAAAAGAGAAAAGTACTTGGCTTATTCTCAAAGAATTGTTTGACACTTGAAGTATTAGAGAAAATTTGATTTATGATCTGTAATATGAACCCCGAGTATGGACAGGAATAATATGCTGAGATCTAAAATCAACTACCAACAGAAGGATTCAGCTGATTTGCTTTGGTGATTTGAAATTCCATCTCATCAGAAATAACCTGAAACCTTTCTCTTTAATGTGGTTTATAGACTATGACATCAATATTTAAAAGGTAAATATTATGTGATATCTTCTGACAAATATATTTATCACATGCTTATTATGTCCTATTTCCTTGATGTTTAAATTATTAACTTCATGCTTGCTTATAGAAAGAAAAAGGTAGGGTTTCTAACACAAAGAAATTAATAAAGACTCAAAGGCTTAAAAGTGTAGTTTTCATTTGAAAGACAAAAGAATGCATGATATACATTGGATATTTTTTAAATCAATGTAAAAATAATACTGATGCCAAAAACATCCTGATAGCAAACATTGTATATCTTCTTAACTGATGTGTTTATGATGATAGGATAATGATTCGTGGGAACACTGCCAATAGTAAATTATAAAATACTGAGGATAGGAGGCACTTAAACAGTGCTATTAAGCTTTTCTTAAGAGTAAGCTCTTTTATCCTAACTAAATCATACTTGAGCATGCAATGGGGTTTATTATGAGATCCTTTGCCCTATACAAGATGCTAATATGATGCTATTAAAAGGATAACTGAGGGATGCTCGAGAAGTGACTCAGTAAAGTTCCTGCCCCTCAAGTGAGAGGGCCTCAGTTTGGATGCCCGGCACTCACATGACAGACTATGTTGACTCCTCATGGGAGACCTTACTTGTAAGGAGGAGTGGACTGGGGTGGATTAGGGGGAAAGTGGCGGGGGGGGGGGGGGGCGCATAGGAGGGGAGGAAGGGAAAACTATGGTTGCAAAGTAAAAGGAAACCAATTTTTTTTTTAAAAAAATGGGAAAAATGTGACAGCTAGTGTCAGTAGTTCCAAAACTGGGAATGTCAAGACAGACAGGCCCTTGGGGCTTGCTATCCAGCTAGCCTAGTCAAAACAGTAAGCTCTAGGTTGACTAAGAGACTCTGTCTCAAATATGAGGTAGAGCAAGATTGAGGAGATATGAACTTAGCCTCTGGTCTCCACATGTGAGAAACACACACCCATGAGTACCTATATACATATGCACAGGAACACATACATGAACACATAACACATATACACACACAGAGAGAGAGAGAGAGAGAGAGAGAGAGAGAGAGAGACAGAGACAGAGACAGAGACAGAGAGACAGAGACAGAGAGACAGAGAGAGACAGAGAGAGAGACAGAGTCTATACTAAGGGAAATTCAATCCAAAATTAAGATGACATGATAGTAATTATAAAACCTGTTCATTATATAACACTTCACCTTCACAATCAAAGTCTCCTGGCTTTCTGGAACGGTATTTAGTTACTATATTCTATTTTGTTTCTGATGGGGAAGGGTACCATTTGCCCTATGGGTGGTAGGTGAACATTAGGGAACAAAATGAGGTGGTCAAATCTTTTCTTTCACCGTGTTTGTTCAGGGATAAAAACTTAAGCCCTCAGCCTTGGTGGCAGGCACCTGTATCCGCTGAGCCATCTCACTGGACCCTGAGGCATTTTTGAGAAAGAAAACTCAAAAGATTCCTCCTCCTCCTCCTCCTCCTCCTCCCCCTCCTCCTCCTCCTCCTCCTCCTCCCCCTCCCCCTCCTCCCTCCCCCTCCTTACCCCCTCCTCCTCTCTCCACTTATATTTTTGATCCTGTTTGGTAATGAGAAATTTACAGCATCTAAAAAGTATAACCCTCCTGTTTTTTGTTTGTTTGTTTGTTTTGGTTTTTTGTTTGTTTGTTTGTTTGTTTGTTTTGGTTTTTCGAGGCAGGGTTTCTCTGTGTAGCTTTGGAGCCTATCCTGGCACTCGCTCTGGAGACCAGGCTGGCCTCGAACTCACAGCGATCTGCCTGCCTCTGCCTCCCGAGTGCTGGGATTAAAGGCCCTCCTGTTCTCTTTAAAATGCATTAATCCCCCTTGAGTCAATAAGAAAACGACTACATTAGCATTTGTTGCTTATTTTGGGTCAGATCTAAATTTCCTATGATGAAATGATTGACTACAGTTGAAACCAGGCACAAACTCCAGGGACAATATTCCTAATCCCATAACATTTACCAGCACTATAAAGCTTGACAATTAGGAAACTGTCTCTTGGAAATGCTTTCAGGACAGTACAGGAGATGGACAGTAAAACAAATAATCACAGCAGCCTGCTAAATGCAGACGTCTCCAGAAGGTTTTAGCTCAGAGATTTGGGCCCAGTCCATCCTGGTGAACAAGATGTGGCAGCTAGGGTGGCCAGAAAAACTTTGCCATGGGAGTGGGGTGTCACAACATGGTTTGCTCCTATCATAGTGGATCAGGAAATGGACAACTCAGACCAGATCCCAAATGGATGCAACCTTCAATGCTTGGCCATGTGAACTGTATCTACTAGGTAGCCAATATTTCCCCAGGGTTCTACAACCTCCCCAAAGCGCTTTAGTCCTCACACCCCTTATCCACTGCTCCTGTTTCTCTTCAGAAAGAGCAGGCCTCCCAGGGCTATCAACCAAACACGGCGTAACAAGATGTAATAAGACTAGACACAAACCCTCACAAAAGGCTGGACAAAGCAATCCAGTGGGAGGAAAATGTTCCCAAGAACAAGGAAAATGAGTCAGAGAGGTCCCTACTCCCACTGTTAGGAATCTCATAAAAACTCCAAACTAAACAACTATAGAAAACAGCACAGGCCCATGAAGGCTCTGTGATTGCCACTTCAGTCTCTGTGAGCCCCTATGAGCCCTGCTTAGTTGATTCTGCAGGCTGTGTTCTTGTGGTGTCTTCAACCCCTCTGGCTCCTACAATCATTCCTCCCCCTCATCGAAGAGTATCCTGAGCTCTACCTAAAGTTTGCCTGTGGGTCTCTGCATCTGGTCCCATCAACTACCGGAGATGATGGGAGCAACCCATGTTGTGACACCCCACTCCCATGACACAGTTGTTCTGGCCACCCTAGCTGCCATCCCTTGCTCACCAGGATGGACCAGACCCAAAGCTCTGAGCCAAAATAAACCTATTCTGAGTTAAGTTGTTTCTGTCAGATTTTTTTTTTTCACGGTGACAAGGAAACCCAACTAACCCAGGAAATCAGTAAGAGATTCTAGGTGAAGGCATTCAAAGTAGGAAGTATGAAATGTGTTGTTGTAAGTGAGAAAAGGAATATTCAGTAAGTGTTTTCAAGGACCAACCAAGTTTAGCACAAAAAGAAAACGCACGTGGAAAATTAATTCAGAGAGACTGGGGGATTTGCAAACATGACAACAAAGCAAGTTATGGATTGAATATGCGCCATCCTCAGATTTCAATTAGAAGTAGTAACTCCTCTTACCTCAGCATGGAGATTCTTTTGAAGACAAAATAATTAGAGAGGTGCTTAAATTAAAATGAAGACATGCGAGCAAGGTTTAGACTCATCTGCTAAATGTCCTCATGTGTAAAGAGAGGAGAGGAAAAACCCAGGAATACTCAAAGAGGAAACCCTGCATGAGGACGCAGTGGCAAGGCAGTGTCTATGTGAGGACATGAGCCGCTAAGTGTCCCTGTGCAATGAGTGAGTACGAAGTGTCCCTTGTCCATGGGAAGACAACACGGGAAGTGTCCCTGTGAGAAAAAGTGGAGGGCAGAGCCCTTATGAGGACACAGAGAGTGGGAAGTGTCTGTATGTAGATTTAATGAGAAGGCGTGCCTGTGTGAGGATATTATGAGAAGTTTTTGTTCACACGAAGATACAAAGAAGACAGGGAGATTATTTCTAAGCCAAAGGAGGAACTTCAGGAGGTGTGAAACCCACCACACCCTTGATCATTGCCTTCTGGACTCCAGCTCTATGAAAACCAAGTGGTATATTGCTGAGCATTCTAGCAAGCTAGAAGAGGCAGCATTCATGCTTGCCTTACTCCATACCTCCATCTTCGCATATTTTCAGGACAAACCCTTGTACCTACAGCATACTAGAATCGCATGTCAGTATCTCATTCTCGGTATTTGCCCCAGCTTTCTTCTGTCAAACACAATTTCTATAGAGAATATCAAGTTCAGTTTAGTTTTCTGTCCCACTAACAGTCAAGATTTCTCAAAAAAGCTGTGTCTGTATTTTATTTAACTTGATTGTCCATAGTTTGGCCAATATAGTGCCAATGTTTTCTCTGATCATGCATTGTCTTTGCAGTTTTTGAATCTCACCAAGACCATTACTGTTTCATAAGGTCATTGCTAGAAGGTAACTGCTTTTTAGAATTCCACTAAATGACCACATTACCACCTATGTTTATATCAGTATCTCTCCAACAACCTGAAATACTGATTTGTACTAAAGAAAAAAAAAACCACATAATTGCTTAAATTATTAGTGAGAATTTTGAAGACACAATTTACCAGGATTAAATGAAATTCATCAGAACGGCATTTTTAATTTCTGTAAGTTTAAAAAGTTCATATAAGTTGATATAACTTAAAAGAGTTTCAATTGAAATTTTAAAAACATCAGAGTCAAGCAGGAAGGTGGCTCAGCAGGTAAAGTCCTTGGTGCACAATGGTGTAGACCTGAGTTAGAGTCCCAAGGTGATCTCTAAGCCAGATGACCACAGTGACCTGCCTGCCATCCTGGTGCATCAGAAACAGGAAAGTCTTGTAGCAAGCCACCAAGCTAGACCATCGGAAATGGAGAGTTCTGGGTTCAAGCTTCATCTAGAGAGTCTTGCCCAGTATATATAGTGGAGAGCATTCAAGAAAGACATCTAAGATCAGCCACAAAGCCTCTGCTCAATAGGCACATGTGTGCTCATGAAAACATATACACACATGTGCCACACACACACATGCAAGAACACTACACACACAGACATATACATGTATAAAATTTAAAGGGTTGTTCTCCAAGCACTAATGGTATTTCTTAGGGGGTAACACTGCAATGGAAATACACATCCCAGGTTGAATGAGAGTTGCTCTTCAAAGCAGCCTTGTAGGGGCGCTGCTTTCTATTGTGCTTTTTCTATCTTCCTTTACCTTGTAGCTTTTCTGACTGGAAATAGTGCATGTCAGCATTAGAAAACGAAAATCTCAGAGTGTTCTTGGCTCAGTTTTGTCTCCTGGCCCATATTCATTCAGACCACCAGGGTGTTAGAATGTGGCTGTGCCTGGAGACAAGGTATTAAAAGAGGTCCTTAGGTTAAAACGAGCCCCTTGGGGTGGGCCTTACTTCAGCCTACTTCATCTTCCTTAAGAAAAGGAAATTTGGGCACACACACAGACCCCTGGCTCAGCCATGCCCAGAATAGTACTCTGACAAGTCATTTCTAAAAGGGTATCTTCTGCAAGCTAATGAAAGACGTCCCAGGAAAGCAACCTTTATTGGCACCTTATTCAACTTTTAGCCTCCAGAACTATGAGAAAATAATTTTCTGTTGTTCACACCACCCAATTCTGGGGAGCTGTTATGGCAGCCTAAGCTACGCCAATACCTAGCAAAGGCAAGTCAAGATTTGTAAAATGAAAACCAACTGGACAGCCCAGCATTATGCACTTAAACCGAGGACATTGCCACGTGTGACATACTCAGATAACAAAAACCATGCGCGCACTTAATTATTCTATTGAATACAAAGGGGTACAGCACATTTTCTTATGCTTGTGGTTTGTTTTGTTCAACAATAAGACCTTGTAAAAAGAGTAGAAACATTTCCGTTAGATGGCTGTATCACAACCAATGGGTGACAGTTAAGGTATCAGTTCCCATGACCACGGCAGTTCATCTCTATGCTTTGTAAAGGTTTTACCCGGCTAACTTCCCTTCCGTCATCTCAGTGAACCATGGTAATTTCTGGCACATGTGGAAAACACAGCAAGCTTTCCTGAATTAATGAAATTAAGTCAGTCGGATTTAGGCTGGCTGGGTATGAAATTCGAAATAGAACAAGGACTGGCCGACCATAGCTGCTGCTCGCACAGATCAGATTTGGCATGAGGTTTAGCCCATGATGCAATGTCAGTTGTCAAAGCGATATTGCTTCATCTTCCACATGGCTTATTTTGAAAATGATATGCATTTTAAAGAAAAATAAATCTTAAACTTAATGTGAAAATAACTACTTATAAGAAAAACAGAATAAGATATAGGTTGACCATTCATTGAGAACTGGCCTGTGCTTCCAGACCATAATCTTAGACTTCATTGTTTCCATTGAGATCCAACAGAAAACGAGAGAGGAAACAGAAAAAAAAAAAAAGGGCTACTTTCACTGTTACATGGGAACTTGAAAGAAACAGGCACATATGTTATAATTAAGGAATTGACACTTTGTGTTTTTTCAAGTGTAAAATCACCCTTGAATGTGTTACAATGAAAGGAACAAAAGTAACAAAGTCTATTTGACTTAGCTGGCGTAGGAAACAAGTCAATCGACAACGTGGTGATCTGCGTGCCCTCAGTGACAAATACAATGTGCTGGTTTGAAACGTCAGTTCCATGAGGCAGCCACCATATCAATGACTGAAGTTTTTGTCTAAGTACTCTTCTCTCAAAAATCAAAACCAATGCATCCTGTTAGTGTTCAGGCATCTGTACCGGCCTGTCCCTGGGGTTCTGACAGGACACGTCCTCAGCTGCAGCCACTAAGAGCACCACCTGTGCACATTCACTGTGTTCCCTTTTAAAAGGGCCCCGCCCACCTCCCATCCTTCTCTCTCTTCCTCTCCCTCTCAGTCTTTCATTCTCTCACTCACTCTCTCTCCCTTCCTCCCTCCTCCCCACTCTCTTTCCTCTCTTCCCCTATTCCTGTCCCTATAGACTGCTCTCCTGCCTCCCCTTTCCTCTTTTTCCTTTCCCTAATTAAAACAAAAACAAAAACAAAAACAAAAAACCCTCTGCTTGAACCCTGTCACATGGCATCTTTCTCTCTCATGCAGCTTTTTTAAAATTACAGCGCATCCCCAATCTTGTACAGGAAGATATTGACATAGGTTGATGGATCAAACAGTACATTTGTATCAGAAAACTCTGGGTGGAGCCAGCAGAGGTTGGGAATTCAATACAAAAGGCTACTTTTCTGACTGGGTCAGAGAGTTGACTGTTTACACTCTTGCCATATTCAATCAATGTAAACTCTCCAAGGAAATTTGTCTTTATAGTTTTCTAGAGTTTCTTTACCACTAGACAATTAAACGCTCTAATTTTAGGGCCTAATTAAAATACCTAATGTGCATTAAAGGTCTTTGCTGTCCCTGTTACTCCATCCATTCACTCAAACTGATCATTATCTGCCAGGTGCAGTAGGTCACAGAAAGTCCCAACCCAGCTCAGAGACGTTGCCCCTACCCACATGGAGCTTATGTATATTAAATATTTAAATAATTAAAACTAAATGTGAACTAGAAAGAAATTGGATTGGTCCTGTGTGTCAGGGCTCTGTATAAAGTACACTCATACATCCTTTCATCCCGTCCTCAGAATGGCAGGGTGAGGTCATTAGTAATTTTTGCCTTATTTTACTCCAATGAAAAGCTGAGGAAGAAAAATGGTGACTCTGAAAGCCATGCCACCTTGTAGTGACAGAGTTGGGATTTGAACCCAAACACTCTGCTCGCAGCGCTTGTATCTTGAAATACTATATTGCAAATACCATTCAAACACATCACTGTAGACTGTGACTCCTGCTCTAGAGAGAAAAACCATTTACAAAAACATAACCACAAAGCTAAATGTAATATAGTATCCAGAGGAGCATCTCGGCAACACTAGTGTTTTATTCAATTTTTATGTGTGTCTGTGTGTGTGTGTGTGTGTGTGTGTGTGTGTGTGTGTGTGTCTGTGTGTCTGTGTGTGTGTAGGGGTGGCCATCTAAAGACAACATGGAAGGAAGGGATGTTCCTTCTGCCGTCTGGGTTTGGGTGACTGAGCTGAGACTCTACAGGCTTAGCCACCTCACTAGTTCCTATGAATACTCATTTTTAAGAGGAGACTTGAAGGACAACTAAAGGGAGGGAGAAGACATAGGTGGGATATAATAGCATGTCTCAAGTTTATGGCATCAAAAAATGAAGCACATTGGCTGAACATTTTGCCAAAACTTCACAAAGTGTCAAAATGTATTTTCTATTTTATATGTCAATCGATACAGGATTTTGAATTTAAAAAAGTAGGAAACACAAAAGAATTTGAAAATAATGGGAAAATGCTGAAAATCACAAGAAAATTGAAAAATTGATTTGCTCCATGCCAAGATTGCAGATACAATAAAAGAAAGCTAGTGGCAAAGTGATTGTTTTTTAATGTGTTTCCATCCCAAAAGGTATCTTGTACAACATTTTATCCCAGAAAACGGTATGTTTTCAATTCTGTCCTTGCAGGCAAGAAAGGCTGTCAGACAGACGGATCCGTGTGGTCAAAAATAAAAACATTGTGGCGTGTTCTCAGAATTGCAAAGAGCTTGGATTTGGCACAGGTATATGGGAAGGTATGGGAAATAGATTTCTGCTAGGAAGATAAAGTTGGGCTGGTGTTAGAATTTGCATATGGTTTGGTTTAAGTGTTCCCCTAACATCCAAGTATTGGAAGCCTCTTGGTCCCCAGGACAGTAACATTGGGAGATCACAGAACACCAAAGAGATGGCGCCTACTGAGAGGTGCCTGGGCCACGGAACACTGCCTAGCAAGGGAGTAACTAAGTGTGATTGTATAAAAGCAGGAAGCCTGGACCTCTCTGCATCTCTCTCTGCTTCGAATTCTTCAGTATCGTTTTTCGGAAAAGACTATGGCCACATCTTACTTCCAACTAAATTCTTTTGTCTAACATATCAACTCCAAGACCCAACTGAAAGACGCCACAGTGGGCTGGAGAGATGGCTTAGGGAGTGAAGGTGCTTGCCCTGAGTCCTAGTTGTTTTTCTGTTGCTGTGATAAAATACAGACCAAACCAACTTGGTAAATGGAAAGGGCTTGCTTGACTTATACTTGCTAGGCCACAGTCCATCACTGAGAGGAGTCAAGGCTGGGACTTAAAGCAAGAACCTGGAGTTGGAACTGAAGCAGGAACCATGGAAGAAATGCTTAGCTGCGTTTCTCTCAATAGTTAGCTCAGTCTGCTTTCTGACACAACTCAGGACTACCTAACCACAAAAGGCACCACCCATGTCGATCATCATTCAAAACAATGCCTCAAAATTATGCCAACAAGCCAATCTGATGGAGGCATTTTCCCCTCTTCCAAGAAGATCCTAGTTTGTGTCAAATTGACAAAAGACTCAATTGCACACCCTGTAAGCCTGGTGATCTGAATTTGATCTATAGAGTGGAAGAAGAAAGCTGGTCTTCCTGCAGGGTCGGATATGCCTGCCTAAACACTAAATGTTGAAGTCATTCAGTACTAAGATGAGCAATCCGTGTTTGTAAAAGAGCTGCGGAAAGTCAGAAAGTTAGCCTCTACCTCCGAAGCAGAATGAACTCATGCGAGTGCCAACCTATGTCTGGTTTAACTTGAGGCCCACACCAGGAGAGGAAACCCATGCCATACACTGCCTGGATGTCCAGGAACCAGCGGCAGGATAGTACCGAAACCAGGAGAGAACCAAACACAACTGGAGGGCAGAAAACAATGAATGGAATCCTAATGATACTCTGCTATGGTTGGTATCTTATCCAGTCGTCATCAGAGGCTTCCTCCAGCATCAGATGGGGGTAGATGCAGCGGAGACCACAGCCAGACATTATGCAGAGAGACAGAGAGTCCCATTTTGAGGTCTCCATCTGCTCTCTCTGCTCGGAGGTCGGGGAGCCGTGTGCAAGAGGGGGAGGGAAAACGGTAGGAGTCAGAGAGGATGGAGGGCACCCACCGGAAGAACATGTAAATCAACCAATCAAGGCTCATGTCGGCTCACAGAGACTGAAATGCCTAGTACAGGGCCTGCATGAGTCAGCACCTGGTCCTCTGCACGCATGTTCCGGCTGTTACCTTGGTGTTTTTGTGAGACTCTTAACAATTGGAGTGGGTGTGTCTGTGGTTTATTGGCCCGCCCTTGGGACTCTTTTATTCTTATTCGGTTGCCTTGTTTAGTCTCTGTGTGATGGTTTTCGCCTTGTCTTATTGTATCTTGGTTTGTCATGTTTGGTTATTGTCTCTTGGAGACCTGGTCTTCTCTGCAGGGAAGCAGAGTAGGAGTCGATCTAGGGTTAGGGGAAGTGGGGGGGGGGGGTGGACAGAGGAGAAACTGTGGTCGGGTGAATTGCATCAGAGAAGAATCTGTTTTGTTTTGTTTTTGTTTTTAAAGAATTGGTTCTTTAATATTAGCTATTTGAAAAATCAAGCAATTCTAGAAGTACTCAAACATTGCTAGGTGGTCATTACTAATTAAGTTATTGTCATTATTATTAAAACACAATTCCTTTTTATTTCTATTCTTCACAACTCTGAGAGACTATATAGGCAATATTTTAAGTACTTGTATTCCTTAAATATCAATAACCACTTTCTTGCGGCTTTCATAATTAAGATCTCTAACATACCCAAGTATGTATACGAGTTGTACGATAAAAAGTTGCTAGCAAATGTGGTGGTTTGGGGGAGGAGACGAAAACACTCATTCTCTGAGTCATGATAGTTTATGAAAGAAAACCGAAGAAAAATTACATTGTGACAGTCTAGTGCAACTTCACTTAAACCAGAGTGAGAAGCTAGGTATGTCAGAAATACACATTTCTAGAACGCACATGGCAATAGAACAGATTTTAACACTGCATGTGGCTAAGTCGACTTTGGAGATAAGAAAGGCCTAAAATAGAATTCAGAGAACAGAGACTATAGCCCTCATCTTCACTTATTGCCGATGCTTTGAAAACATCTGCTGAGTCCTATTGGCTCCATGAAAGACCAGCTGTGACACTCACCACCACCTAAGACCACTCTCGTACCCTTCCCACCCTTCCCCAAGGCAAATCAAAGAATAAATACACTTTAACTAAAAAAAAAAAAAAAACCAAACAATAAGACTTATTCAGAGGTCTGGATTGTTTCTTTCAATGAACTGCACTAGAGATTTTTTTTTTTTTTTTTGCTAATTTTCTCTTCAAATCATTTGTATCTAAGTATGGCTAACACATGACACTTATACTATAAAAAGACATAAGATAGCAGATTTTAATAATCCTTAGGTGCTTCTATCCAAAGCGGATGTTCCATTATACTTTCCAGATGCTGGGTGTGAGCATGATTAATTAAAACCACTGCCTATGTATCATTCTTGATGCATTTCCTTTTGTAGTCAAAACTACATTAGAGAAACGGGAGAATGAACAAAGGCTGGGACTACTTGGCTGTACAGAGAGTGGTCAAAAATGATTTAACTTCGAATGTGCTATGCCAGTAATAGATGGAACTAAAAAGCAACTGTAACCAAAGTAAGAGGTACTTCCTTGGTGTTCTGTGACAGCAAGTAGGACCCTCGAAACTCAGCTATATCACTCTTGGGCATATACCCAAAGGATGCTCAACCATACCACAAGGACACTGGCTCAACTATGTTCATAGCAGCATCGTTCATAATAGCCAGAAACTGGAAGAAAATGTGATATGTTTACACAATAGAGTATTACTCAGCTGTTAAAAAACAATGACATCAGGACATTTGAAGGCAAATGGATGGGTCTAGAAAAAAAAATCATCCTCAGTGAGGTAACCCAGACCCAGAAAGACAAACATGGTATATACTCACTCATAAATGGATATTAGGTACAAAGTAAAGGAGAACAATGCTATGGTCCACAGCTGTACAGAGGCTGGATAACAAGGAGGGCCCAAAGGGGATGCATGAATCTCCCTGGGAAAGGAAAATAGAGATCTCCTGGATGGACTGGGGGCTGGTGGGGATGGGAACTTGAGGGGCACAGTTGGGGAGTGAATGGAGGAGGAGAGTGTTGAAAGAGATGACTGGAAAGAGAGGGAGTTTCAGGATCAGGTAGAAACGTGAAGCAATGTAAACTCCCATAAATCTAGAAGAATGACCCCGTCAAGACTCCCTAGCAATAGTGTATACGCAGCCTGAACTGGCCTCCTGTGATCAGATCGGCGAATACCCCAATTGTCATCTGTTGTATAATATGTGTGTATTAATACTATAATATTATAATATAATATTAAGGTGTGTCACATCTGTTCATGCTCTTTGTTTAACATGTAAAGATGTGTTGCTTTTGTTTAGGCCGCATGTGTTGATGGCATGGTACCCATCAAACCACACACACCAAGTCCACTGAAGCTAACGGAAACCCTCGTACTCGGGAACCTAAATGAACTAACCTTCACCGTTCACTCGCTGCCTCTCTTCCTTTCTTTCCCAGAAGTGCATCCAACGAAGAAGATGGCATTATGTCTTGGTTCTACCTGTAGTTTTAAGATTAACAGATGATTCGTCAGAAAACAAACAAACAAAAATCCTCCCCAGATGCATAATGTACCTGGCAAGACCAGATGTGTGAATTACTGAACCGAGCTGTGTTACCTAGCTCACCAGCTTGGCATGGAAGTGGCTGAAGCTGCTGAGCTTTGAGTATTGAGAGGACTCCAGTGCCTTAGGGTTCGGTCTATACCATAAAGCACCATGCAAGCATGGATTATCCTTGCTATAAAATTGCCTACTTATAAAGAACTCCCTCTGGCTGTGTGTGGCACATTTCTATAATCCTAGAGTTCTGAGAAAGAGACAGAAAGATCTGAGTTTGAGGCCCTGCTAGTCCACATAGTACTCTTGAGGCAAGCCTGGGCTGCATAGCCAGAAGCTGTTTTTAAAAACAAGGCATAAAGTCTACCGGAGATGCTCTGTGTCAACCTGGTTGACATTTGTGGCAAGATCAATAGATTATAAATGCTAACTTGTCTTTTAGAATTAGCATAATTCCAAAACCCAGAGGGTTTACTTCAATCTCTTTCTAAGCCAAATCCTCCAGCTAACCCATTAGAACCCATCTCTACTACCCTTGTTTACTTTGTCTTCTTTGTTGTCTCTCTTCCTTTACTTCTAAAAGGCAGGCTTCAGGATAAGTCAAAGCTGTCTCATTCATGGCAGATTCCATGACAAGTGCCTAAATCACATTAGACAATGAGGGAATACATAGCCAAGGCTATGGAAGGAATTATCTGAGTAATCAACACAGTAGCATATAGCACGATTAACACCATTTATCCCTGAGAAAAGACAAAAAATATTTGCAAAGCAGATTGAATTCCTGCCTTGAAAGTATCGTATGTAAATAAAAGTGTACCTATATGATTGGCAAAATATAAGTCTTGTATTTAGTAACCAGATTTAATGTTCTTTGCGACTCTAGAGGGTGACACTTTGACACCAATTGTTGTTGTTGGGCCATGAGAGTTCTTGCAGGTAGACCATATGCCTCTAGGTTTGCTATAAAGAGCAAAGCTCAGGTTGGGTGAGCCTATAACTCACTGTAGACTGAATCCACTCTAGTACAGTATCTTAGCATCACCTTTAATTTTCTACCATGGAAGAAGACATACAAATGCCTTCTTTTTCATGTCTATACAAGGAACACGCCTTGGCCATGGATAGTGTTTATTCTTATGAAGAAAGATATAGCTGGAAGATGCAAGATCTGGTATTAGGTATTAATGCTACAGATTAGCATGGCTTTGTTCTTATAGGCAGAATGAACTTACACTTAATATCCATGATTCAGTCACCTCAGCCACAAAACAAGGATAATAAGCAATACCTTCTAAACCTTGGTAATAATAGACAAGCCATTGTGGGCTTAATAGCATGCCCTACTATCCTATTTCTTTACAGATTATAAAATATGCACCCAAGCCGTTTTTGTTTCAAGTTAGAAATGAAACTGAGGATGCTATTCCATCCAGGGATAGGAAAATGGTTTGAAATTTAGAAATAAAATCTACCCAGAGATAGAGTAAGACTTGGCATTCTTCATTAGTCAAAAGAAAAGGGGGCAGCTCAAGGGAAAATGGTTATGAGTGGTTCATAAAGATTTTCAGCATTTCAAACTTTCTTTTTGTTATGTAAATTTTCATAGCTGTGGAGACAGGCCTACCAACACTGAAGACAAAACACTGGAACAAACTTGTCCTTTCTCTAACCCATATAGGGTACCTTAAATCGCAGCTATAGTGGGAGATACACCATGTACCCTCATTGAAATTTCCTCATTCAAAATTACAGTTCAATAGTTTCAATATATTCTCAAAATTCTAAACCAATGCCACAATGTTTGCAGCATCCCCTTGCTCATAAACCAAGCTCTCCTACCCACTTCTCTTCAACTTCTCTACATCCAGTCAACTATTAATTGACTTTGTATGTCTATGACTTTTGTTTGTTCAAATTCTTCCAGTGTCTCAGTGTGTATTGTCCTTTGAATTCACCATGTATCCACACTGATCTCCAACCTGTGATGCCCCTGCTTCAGCCTCTGAGTGCAGCAGTTACTGGGGATAAGCACTAACATACATGACTCTATGAGCCTTTGTTAAATGACACGTCTGAAGGGTAAAACAATGGATAAATTAACTTTGTGTAGAACATGTAATGTTTTACAAGGCAGATTAGAATCAT
Organism: Cricetulus griseus; assembly: GCF_003668045.3. Lineage (NCBI taxonomy): Eukaryota > Metazoa > Chordata > Mammalia > Rodentia > Cricetidae > Cricetulus > Cricetulus griseus. Next base: position 9,787,605 of record NC_048603.1, on the reverse strand, counting down.
TTCTTGAACAGGCAGAAGTTAAGATGTTAAGAGCTGTCTGAGAAATAGATGATATTACCAACATGTGTTGATCTACTGTTAGGTACCACATTTCCGTATAGATGTGAGCCACACCCTTAACTGTTACACCAGTGAAACTGAGTTCAAGGGTGGGGGGAGATGGTATTGTTCACAAGGCAGTTGAGAGGAATGTACAAGCAATGAAGACGACATAAGGTGGGTTTGTGGAGGTCTGGCTGGAGACAATGTAGGTAACTAGGAAGCCTGAAAAATAAAAGTCAGGTAAGAAGAGCAAATGGTTATGTCTACTCAGCGAAAGAGAGGTCTCTGGCAACAGAGGCAGAGCAGAAAAGGAATTCCAGTTAGTCAGATAGAGACAGGCAAAGAAGGGTGGACAGGGATTTTGGTGTTTTGTTTTGTTAAGATTTATTTATTGTATATACAGTATTCTGTCTGCATGTATGCCTGCAGGCCAGAAGAGGGCACCAGATCTCATTATAGACAGTTGTGAGCCACCATGTGGTTGCTGGGAATTGAACTTAGGACTTTGGGTAGAGCCGCCAGTACTCTTAACCTCTGAGCCAACTCTCCAGCCCCACAAGGGCAGGGATTTTAAGTTGCAACTCCAAATGAAATCTCTCAAAACCTGGAATAATCAATTACAGTATATAATATATATTACATAATACAACATTTAGAATTATGTATAGTTCAGTGGTCAGTATGGGAAATTTATTTTCCCCTTCAGTGGCCCTTCGTAGAGAGGCTGTATCACCAGAGCGAAAACATCTTCAAAACAAAAGCCACGTGACCCATGCGTGAACAGCTTGTTTGTTTTGTGTTCCGGGTTATTAACTGTCAAATTTTGTTACGAGGATCATGTTGCAATTTCTGAGTCAAGAAAAACAAATATGGGAAAAGTTAAGGAAAAAAAAAAAAAACTCTTTACATCACCAGGAAGACAAGCTTTTAGAGACTGTGAGGTTCTCGAAGTCTTAACCCTGGCACCATGTGACTCCATCTCCTCAGCTAGAAGTTTTCCAGAGGCCCCTTTAAATATGCCTTAATTATGCCTCCTTTTGGCTGTGCTTCTGGATCAAATGAAAAGAAGCAAGGCATGGAATACACTGATGGGTGTTATGCAGAAAGTTACGTTGGAAGATGTGAGCACTGATCTCTCCTGGGACGGACGCATGGATAGATAAGCAGATGAGTTCTACTCCCTCCCAGAAACACCACCCCAAGGAAGGAAGAGAGCAGCAGGCCTAGCAAATCCAGTTATTTCACTAAGAATACCGTAAGATACCACATATGGACTCCTGGAGCAAGCGGATGACCAGTTCACCACGTCTGAATGCCCACTTGAAAGGCTTATTAAAACCCAGTGCTGGGCCTCACCTAAAGACATAGAGGTTTGCATTTCTCAAAAGTGCTGGGCAATCCCCGCTACCGCTGGCCACACCCTTTGAGAACCACAGATGCGGAAAAAGATTGAGAGCATCACATCCTACAGGCACAGGACACACCTTCCCCAGCTCCACAGCGGCACTGGTGGTGCTCGGTTCCCTTCACCAATCAAGGACAGGCACAGAGCTGGTGCACGGAGGCAACGAGCTGTTTGCTAGACTGAGTATTAATGCTATGGTGTTTGATTTCCATGCCAACCAGCAAAAATAACACACACAAAAAAACTTGAAAATATCATTTTGAACTTTCACCCATGAAAAAAAAAAACAAAAAAACTCCACCAAATCTCCATTTGTTCTTGATTCTCTGCATCCTGAGAGCAGACGCATGGCAACTAAGCTTGAGGCCATGGTGTTGCCAACATGCCTATTTATGTACAAATTTTCTCCTAGAAGTACCAGAAATTCTCACCCCAAAGGGCATTTGTGTTCTGCTGTGTCTCAGGAGGGATTTAATAGTCGAATAACTGGGAAATTAGAAACAAGAGTTGGGCTTTTCTGGGGTAATCCTAAATACAAGTGTGGTTACTCATTTTTTTTCTCTATTGGGCGTCTTCTATTTGTGCTCTCACAGACCTGACCTTCATTCAATACATCCAGGCTATATTCTGACTTTTCCAATACACAGGGAGAATCTTTTGTTTCTCTGGGAGTGTTTTTAAAAACAAGTCAGGCTACATGAAATTTAAGATGATCCCGCTCACAACAACAGCAAAACAACTGAACAGCTGAAAGGAACTAAACACATCATAAGGAAAAGATTGGTGAAAGAAGAACACGAATCCAGAACCCAGAAATGGCATAATGGATACACATGGCCGTATAGTTACAGAAGCATCCTCCCAAAGCCTGGCTGGAGTCACTGAAATCCCAGAGCTGCTCTGTGGCTGCCCTCTACTGGCCAAATTGTAAAGTGCCTCTCAGAGCAAAAGACTTTCGGGGAAAACATACGCATATACATATAACACATATACATGTAAAGTTTTCAGGGTTTGTAACAGTTTTTGTGGCCTTTACCCCCTGTACTTCTGCATAACTAAATAATTCATTTGCATTTAAACATATTTCTGACACCATCTTCAGTTTGTAGTCTATAATCCTTGTTGCCTAAGGGGGTTTCCAATGATGGTTACAAAACTGTTGCCCTAGGGGCACGACCACACACAAGGAATTCAGTGTTTTGTAAAATACGGTTCACTCGTGCCAGGCTGTGGAAGAACTGTAGGGTTGAAACTTGTAGCTGCATTCCCAGGCTTTTATCATTTTTCAACTCCAGCTTGTTTACATGAATAGCAACCAGATACAGATGGAGCTTTTTTTTTTTTAATTATTGGAAACTTAGAATCTAGTTTGTAACAGTTCAAGAATATTAGTCAGATGAGAGGTCCAGAGAGATGGCACAGTGGGTATGATTGCTGTCTGTGGTATCATGGGGACCTGAGTTCAAATCTCTAGCAGCTACATAAAAGTCAGCCATGACTGCACATGCCTAGAACACCAGCATGTTGGAGAGGGCAGAGGAGGCAGGCAGATGCTGGGAGCTCACTGGTCCACCAGCCTAGCTGACACAACAAGTTTCAGGTATCCTGAGACACTCCATCTCCAAGGAATAAAGTAAAAAGCAATAGATGTTAGTGACATCCTCCTCTGGTTTCCAAATGTTCTTAAACTGGAACACACACACACACACACACACACACACACACACACACACACACACACACACACACGGGGAGAGAGAGAGAGAGAGAGAGAGAGAGAGAGAGAGAGAGAGAGAGAGAGATCACTCAAATACCCCATATACCCTAATTTGATTTTGTGGTGTTATCTTGTTATACAGACTTCCAGACCTCTATGGTTAGCTAGTGGTAGCTCCTTCAGACAGGCTTTATTTGTACTAGCAAGATATGACCACATTGATTAATTACTAAAATAAAAACGTGGGGGCACCTAAAGAGGTTAACTATACTCAAGAAAACACAAGGAATGAATACTACCAGACGAGCAAAGTCAGAAGAAGGAAAGTATACACACACCACCACCACCACCACCACTACCACCAACAACCACAATAACAAAGTAACTGGAATCAACAATTATTGATCATTGGTATCTCTTAACATCAAATGGTCTCAATTCTCCAATAGAAAAGATACAGAATGGATGTGAAAAGAGGATCCATTCTTCTGAGGAATTCAAGAACCGCACCTGTCGCCAAGGATACATATGAATATATATGATAAAGGGTTGGGAAAAACTTTCTGAGCAAATGGGCCCAAGAAGCAAGCTGGCGTGGCCATTTCAATATCTACACAATAGAATTCAAACCAAAACTAACTAGAAGAGATATGGAAAGATACTACATACTCATCAAAGAAAAGATCCACCAAGAGGATATTTCACTTCTCAACACCTATGCCATAACCATAAGGGCACCTAGATTTTTTTAAAAAGTTTACTACAGCTTAAATTATGTATTAACTGTCACAGTGATAGTGGAAGACTTCAATACCCAACTCGCACTAATAGGTCAACCACACAAATAGTAAACAATTCTGGAGCTAACTGAAGTTATAAACAAAAGGAACCTAACAGATATTCACAGAATATTTCATCCAAGCACAAACGAATATACCTTCTTTTCTGCCCCTCTTTGAACTTTCTGCAAAATTGACCACATACTTGGACACAAAGCAAGTCTCAACAGATAGAAGAAAATTGAAGTAACACTCTGTATCCCTTTGACCACCAGAGGAAAAAAAAAAGCTGGACAACAACAACAGAAACAGCAGAAAGCTTATAAACTCATGGAAACGGAATAATTCTCTGATGAATGGAAAATGGGTCAAGACATAAAGAAAGAAAGAATTTAAAGACTTTCTAGAATTCAATGAAAATGAATGCACAGCATATCCAAACATATAGGACACAATGAAGTCTATGCCACTAAGTTCCTAAATTAAAAAAAAAAAAATGGAGAGATCCCATACTAGCAACATAACGGCACACATGAAATAGAAAAGGCAACAACAACAAAACCAATAAATACAAAGAACCAATGAAACAAAAAGTTGGTTCTTTGAGAAAATCAGTAAGATTGGCAAACCATTACCAAAATTAACTCAAGGGCAGGGAGAGAAGAGCCAAAGTAACAAAATTAGAAATGGAAAGGGGGGCATAACAACAGATGTGGAAGAAATCCAGAGAATCAAAGGACATACTTTAAAAATGTGTGCTCCTCCAAATGAGAACATCTGAAAGAAGTGAATGATTTCCCCATAGGTACCACTTACCACAGCTAAATCAAGATCAGATAAGCGATTTAAATAGACATGTAACTCCTAGTGAAATAGAAGCAGCCATTCAAAGACTACCCCCCCAAAAGGCCCAAGGCCAGATGGTTTTATCACAGAATTCTACTAGACTTTCAAATTAATCCATACAACAGGAACAGAAGGATTGCACAATTCATTTTATGAGGTTGTTGTTCTTCTGATACCCAAACCATCAAAAGATCTAATAAAGAAATAGGATTCAAGACCAATTCCACTTAAGAAAACAGATGCAAAACTTCTCAATAAAATACTTCCAAACTCGGGAGGCAGAGGCAGGTGGATCTCTGTGAATTCGAGGCCAGCCCGATCTACAGAGCGAGTTCCAGGATAGGCTCCAAAGCTACACAGAGAAACCCTGTCTTAAAAAAAAAAAAAAAAAAAAAAAAGCAGAGAAACTTCTCTACAACAAAGGACAATGTCAATTGAACAAAATGACAGCCTACAGAATGGGAAGTTATTTTTATCTACTACACTCTATCTATCTGACAGAGGGCTAATGTCCTAGGGTTTCTATTGCTCTGAAGAGACACATGACCATGGCAGCTCTTATAAAGGAAGACATTTAATTGAGGTGACAGCTTACAGTTTAGAGGCGGGGAGCATGGTGGCTGGGAATATGACAGCATACAGCCAGACATGGTGCTGGAGAAGTTTACATCTTCATCCAAAGGCAAAATAAATTGAACTGTCTCACTGGGCATAACTTGAACATAAATGAGACTTCAAAACCTGCCCCCACAGTGACGCTCCAATTCCAGCAAAGCCTTGCTCCTAATAGTGCCACTTCCTTCAAACACTGTTTTCTTTCAAACCACCACAGCTAATATCCAGCATTTGTGAAGAACTCAAGAAACTGTATAGCAAGAAAACAACAAACAAAAAAAAGGCCTACAGATCTAAACAGAGAATTCTCAACAGAGGAATGACTGAGACACTTGAAGAAACATTCAGCATCCTTAGTCATCAGAGAAATGCAAATCAAAACTACTTACACTTGTCAGACTGGCTAAGACCAACAAAACAAGTGCTGGCAAGGATGTGAAGTAAAAGGGACACTCACACATTGCTACTGTGAGAGTGCAAACTTGGACACCCACTATGGAATTCAATATGGCGGTTCCTCAGAAAGTTGGGAGTCAGTCTACTTTATGACCCAGCTCTGCCACTTTTAGGCACACAGCTAATGGATGCTTCATCCTACCACTAAACACTTACTAAAGCATGGTCGTTGCTGATCTATTAATAATAGCCAGAAATTGGAAACCACCTAGATGCCCTTTAACAGAAAATGGATAAAGAAAATGTGATACATTTATACAACAGAGTATTTTTTTTAAAAAAATGACATCATGAAATATGTAGGGGAAAGGATGGAACTATGAAAAAAACAAAGCTTCCTGAGGGATGTGTCTACAGTGTTCCCATTTGTTTCAGGAGGAAGCTTCTTTAATGATGGCCGAACAAGGCACTGATCTATGAGTATAGCAGAATATCATCAGGAGTTTTTATCACTACATTTTTTCTTTTTTTTTTTTTTGACCCAGAAAGACAAATATGGCTTGTGTTCCCTTATATGCAGATATTAGCTGTTAAGTCAGTGATAAGAAAGCTGTAATCTATAGGACCACAGAGGGTAAGTGAGACTAGAGAGAACAGATACATTTCATTAGGAAAGGGAAAGAAACCAGATAGATACTGTTGTATGGGTGGCTGGAACAGGAGGTTCAAGTTGCAAGTGGAAGAAAAGAGGGGGTAGTGTGATGGTTAGCAGGGAAAGACAGCTAAACTTAATGACCATTTGAGGGGTGACATGGAAACCTAACAAAGTAGAAACTAGCCAAAATATATATGCATATGAAGGCAAGCTAAGTGAATTTACCAAGTAATGGTGGAGACAGAGCCCCAAGTGGCCATCTCTTCTCCTGTCACCCAAAGACGCTTCCAGCATCAGGACTGGGTTACATCTAACTGAATTGTAGGGCCTCATGGGCATCAGTGAACAACCCAGGTTGTGGGATAGACTGTAGGCTGCTCTCCACAAACTGACAGCAAGACCCCATTGCTGAAGACAACACCTACACAACTCACTGAAATTGGAGCTGTTGAGCCAGTTCCTTCACAGAGCTTTCAATTGGTACATTTCTGGTCTTCCATATCCTGCAGGGAACTAAAGCTGAAAGTCTCCCTAACACAATGTAACACTGACTCAGCCTTAGCCTTATTTAGACACAGAGGACAGAAGGTATTATTCCTGAGGGTTCAGGTGATATTCCCTCACACAGGGCAACGTTTATGGAATGGTCCCGTCAGTTGTCTGCCTCTGTTAAGTGCTTTGACATCTACCTAACAACTAGATCTTTGGCCTCTGCCTGTGCTTACCCGATACTGCGGGGAGAGGACTGTAACACCACACTGATATGGCTCCTCCCGACAGTCCTGGGAGATCAATTATCTCTTCACCTCCTAAGCACTTTAAGGCACCGTCTTTTCTGGCATGCCTACTGTGACGTTTTGAAGAAGTCCAAGCTTTCATTCCAGCTGAAGATGAAGAATCATCTTCAAACAGCTTCTTCTGGAAGGCTTGCCCAAGATCTTCAAGAAAGATGAGCCCAGAGGAGGGGAAGCAAAAGATAAATAAAACCCAGTTTCCATTCTCTTTCACTCTCCCACAGTAATAAATTTGGTACTTACATTGCTTCATCAACAAACACTCTGCCACATTTCAAAATCGGGGAGAAAAGGGAGAAATGAGGAGTATGTGGGGGTTGAGACTTTGAAAGAAACATTTTAAAATCTCTGATTCTCTAAAGGATCCTCTCTTTAATTCTCATGGATCAATGTGCACAGTGCAGACAGTGCAGTGAAATACAGTATTTCACCTGTAGCCTCGCCACAGTAGGAATTCCTGAGTGCCAGCATTGTTTAGATCATTTATGTTTGCTGCCACCTGCTGGCACACTGGATTTCCTACTGCACAGAGAGAGAGAGAGAGAGAGAGAGAGAGAGAGAGAGAGAGAGAGAGAGAGAGAGAGATGTATGTGTGAGAGAGAACTCATGCTTTATTTAATTGCACTGAGCATGAGATTTGTGGCAATACCTCCTCCTGGATCGCAGCCTCAAAAAGTGAACAACAAAATATTGGATAAGATCTCAAATACAAATCAAATGGTAATAAGCTGGGTGAGAGACTACAGAAAATGATAAAGTGGATACAATATACAGCCAAAGACACTATGTTGACACTAGAGCAATATTTACAGTGTGGGATTTTATAAATATCTGCAAATGCAATGCTTTGTGTTTCTGAAAGGGCATTCTGTGTGCCTCGACTTTTGGAGGACGTTGAATTACTAAACACATGTTCTCCTTCAGTTTGCTCATGTCTCCCCTGTCTTAATGTTTATCTAAATAAACATGAATAGTGATAGACAGCATGAGATACTATTTGCCAACAAGAAACAAATGAATACATTCTGCAATCTGAAAATTAGGCTGACTACTGCCACACAATAGCTCTTGTGTACAAACATTAACATGATACCAATCGGTGTTTATTCTGGAATTTATATGCTGAGAAATTTTCATGCAAGATGAAAATAAATGAAGCAGAGATCCCTATTTAGAAATATGCTCTATATGTTCTTGACCATATATAGGGCCCAAGCTTGGACTATAAAAAGAAATGTTTCAGGATCTCAAAAAGATGCTGAATTTAGTACGGGCTAAAGAATTTATTGCTATGCTGGCATTATGGGGGACCAGCCTCCCATGAGTATTGTCTGGCACCCTTGAGAGCCTTCGGCTCCACACAAGGAATAAGCTTCAACTGACAGCATTATAGCTGATATTGAATGTTTAGGCAGGTGTTCAAAGAACACAGATTGAGAGATTCCTAAGGTTGTGAGGCAGACACAAATGGAAGGTATTGTAATTAAAAAAAAAAAAGGCACTGTGAGAGAGAAGACGCCATGTGACAGAGTTCACATGGAGGTTTTTATTATTATTATTATTATTAAGGGAAAGAGATCTTAAAAAGGGGAAATGGGAGGGGTAGACTGCCTCCAGGGACAGGGGCAGTGGGAGAGAGAAAAGAGAGGCAGAGAGAGAGCTGGGGATCAGAGGCGGGCAGGGTCCTTTTAAAAGGGACCCTAGTGAATAGGCACAGGTGGTGCTCTTAGTGGCTACAGCTGAGGGCATGCGTATCCTGCCAGAACTCCAGGGGCGAGTCAGTACAGATGCCTGAATACTAACAGAAGGTTTTCGATAAATTCATTCAATGCTGCTGAGTGGCACGCATATGCCCAGAGACTACAGCCAAGGCACAACGTATTAGCAGCACTCTGATTCACAATTGGCTGCAATTTGAACTAGCTTATATGAAACAAAAATGTGATGCATTTCCTGCAGTCACAACACCGGGAGACCAAGGATCTGGTGGGGGTCCTTGAAACAGCTAAAAATAAAGCAATGGGGGCTGCTGTTGCCCATCAGATCCTTCCACAACTTATACTGACGGGCCGTGCATCCTTTCAGGGCTTCTCTGACTTCCCATTCCCACCATCAATCTCTTACAATCCCCTCATCAGGACCAAACAACAGAGGCCAAAGTGATTATGGATGGTAAGACCTCTAAACTGCCTTCCTTAGATGTGTCCCAATTTTCTCATCTATTTAGCAGTGAAATGATGATAAATAGTTCAGAATCTCACCATGGGAATAAAAGAGACATTGTTAATAAAAGTGTGGCCAATGTTCATTCTCATATGATGGGTAAATTTGATGTAGCCAAACAACTGATTATTATTCAACCTGGAAAAGAGACAGAAATTCTCCTACTGTGGTAACACTTATGACTCCAGGGCACTGTAGGTGAAAGGACCAGTCATAGGATGGTACGGATGTATGACTGTGTTTATGTGACGTTTTGAAAATAGCCACACTTCTGTAGAATGTGGGGTAGGCAGCCATCAAGAAGCCAGGGGAAAGGGTATATGTTGATCAATAGGGGTGAAATATCTGTTATTCAAGATGAGCTCAAAGGTCAATAAGGATATGAAAATTGGTGAGCATCCCCAACTCTTGTATGAAAGTAAAGCAAGACTACAATGAGACATCAGGTCACCCACATCATCTTAACCATAAATCCCACAGGGGTATAAAACAGTATAAAACAGTAGTTACCAGAGACTGGGGAGAGCAGAAAGTAGGGAGGAATAGGAAAATGTTGACCCATGGTACTAATTTAGGTGAGGAACCAAATTCTAGTGTTCCAATGAATGACAGGGTAAGTGTAGATCAATGACAATGTATGTTTCAAAAATGCTAGAAGGATTTTGATTATAGTCAAAAATGATAAAGAAATGATAAATGTTTGGAGGTGTGTGCTTAGCTTGACTTCAACCCTATGATATATATGTATACGTGTGTGTGTGTGTGTGTGTGTGTGTGTGTGTGTGTGTGTGTGTGTGTGTGTATGCATATATATGTGGAGGCAATGGAGAGGGAATTAAAGCAACATCAAGAAATGGGAAACTGGGGCCGTTGCTCTTGGCCTCTCACTGCTTGCTGGCTGGGGGTACTGTGAGGAGGAGCCTCCCGACAGCCACTGCATCGCTTGCCCTCGGGAAGACCGTTTGTTAGCTCCTGGGAAATACGAAGAAGCTATTTTCTTGTCACAAAAAGGCTACAGAAAGACTATAAAAATACCTGGCAGAGGAACATATAGCAGAATGCAGAAGCTAAAAACAAGTAAATGAGGAAAGCCACGAAAAGCTAAAACAGGAAAGGACTCTTATCTCTCTGAAGCCATGAAGTTGACACAGTCTGAGCAGGCTCACTTATCACTGGAACTGCAAGGGGACAGCCACATCAAACAGCTTCTCCTCATCCAGGGGAGGCGGAAGAGGGCAAAACATGAGGAGCAGTTGAAAGCACAGCATAGTACAGACAGGGACAGAACCCCCCCCCCAACCTGCAGGCGTCTCACAGGCCCTCTGAGGACATGGAGGGCCAGAACCCTCTGCTTTCTCAAACATGCATCCCTTCCACAGAGAAACGACTCCCTGAGGCTCAGGGGGTCTTTGACAGGGATCCGGGCACACTGCTATATTTACTTCAGCAAAAGAATGAGCCAACAGAACCGTGCATTGGAAGCAAAGCCCCTAAAGAGGGTAAGACAATTATAGAGGAGCAGGCAACCAGAATCGAAGATTTGCAGAGGCACGTGGAGTTCCTGGTGCCTGAGAATGAAAGATTAAGGAAAGAAAACAAACAGCTAAAGGCTGAGAAGGCCAGACTTCGAAAGGTTCAACAGAGCAGGAGCTGGACATCGATGCCGACTTTGTTGAGAAGTCAGCTGTGGAGCTTGCCACCACACTCGGAAACTGCCACAGCCTCTTCAACTGGCAGAAGTTTGGCGCGAATATTGGGAAAGCCAAGTATCCAATATCCAGTCTTCCTCCTCTGGACTTGCCATCTCCAGAACTTCCTCTTGTGGAGCTCTCTGAGGACATTCTGAAAGGATTCATGAATGATTAAGATGGAAGGCCATTCGAGAGGCTGGTGACAGTTAATCCAGAAAAGAATACAAAGGGAAAGCAACACCCCAGGGGAATCCCAGAAATGCTCCTTCATCTGGTCTACTGTGAGAGAAGAGGCCATGCCAGGACCTGGGAAAGTCACCGTGAAACATCACTTATCTTAGATTCCGACTTGGCAGACACTGAACTCGTGGATGAGGGTTCGTTTTCTTATGATACAAACCAAATGGCCGCCTGGGATAATTTTTCAGTTATTTTTCTCATCTTCAGGGTTAAATGTACAAAAGTATGTCATGTGTAATTAATTTATAATGCCATAAATGATAATGCAAAAGCTAAATATGGTGGCCTGAAAGGCTCGCTCGTATTCGGAACATGCTTTCTATCATGCATTGACTGTGTGCAATTTATACACATTTTGTTTGTTGAGATACAGTGTGTAAGAGACACCTTCCAGATGGAACTGTATGTGCCACCGTTTGTACATAATGATAACCTCAAGACTATCAGAAATATTTAAATTTCCATTTTAAGAAGGAAGGAATCAAATTATTAGTTATGCCTTTTTAAAAATTTACCAGTATACATAATTAATCCGGTGCATTTTAAGTTCTAATTTTGTGTTATATGATGCATTATTAGAAAATACTGAGGAACTCTCCTTTGTTCTGAATGATGCATGTGTGAAAGCAATGCTAGTTAGCAGTGTTTGATTGTAAGAAGTCAATAAAGTAATCGTGTTTCAAAAAAAGAAAAAAAGAAATAGAACTGAAAGTTAAACAGTTAGAAAACAGGAAATCTGATACCTGGGCAATTAAACCAGCTTTCCTGAGTCAAACAGCAAAAAGGTAATAGATTGGCAAGCATGATTGTCATTCAAATGAAACTTTGGAATCACAGTCCAGTCAGCAACAACTGTGAGTGCTCCTTTATACCAAGATCTAGCCTGTGCATGAGGGCTGCAGTATAAAATACGGCCGTGCCCCTGCTCCAATGAATTCTGCATTCAAGAGCTGGGTCAGATAAACGCAAAGACAATTCTCAACTGTAGTTAGTAGTAAGGCAGGTAGTTTATAAAATAATACAGAGCATCACTCAGATGCGCTCCCAGGATGGGTGAGGTCTTCCTGAGGAATAAGTTGAGTCTAGAACAATGGGAAGGCCAACACACACAACTTTATGTGTGGGAAGACACTTCTTAAAAGAAGAAAGCATGAGGACAATGTCCCCATTGTTGTGGGTGACCCTGCTCAGCCATCCCTAGGGAGAGTGGGTGAGAAGACACAGCACCAATGACTCAGGCACTGGGGTCAATGAGTAGCAGAGCCGTTTATTCAGGAAGTTGGGCCTGCCTTTAGGGAACCTCCCAAGGTCCCATTGGCTCAGACAGCTGACTCTGCTGTGTTGTCCTTTTCTCATTGGTGTCTCTGGGGTCAGGTGTCTCTCTGTCAGCAGTCTCTGGGCATGGAGGAGGCAGGCTTGGCTCAGGGAGGAAGTGCCTGCTGCATGCAGGCTGGCCTGGACACCTGCGGCTTGGGTAAGCTGACCACAGTTTTCCCTATACCCCATAGTGGCTAATCTCATTTGTTGATTTGAGGAGATCTAGAACCATCTAGGTGACAGGCTTCTGGACATGACTAGGGAGACTCTCTCGGTCATATTACATGAAGAACAAAGATGCCCCCACTATGGTTGGCACTGCTCTCTGCTCTGGGACCCTGGACTGTATAAAAAAGGAGAAAGTGAACTGAGTATAATCATTTATTCTTCTCTCTTCTTGACTACAGATGAATACAATTAGCTGTTTCAAAACACCTCAGCTTCCCCACTATGGTGGATGATACCTAAAACTATCAGCCAAAATAACCCTCTCTTTGTCAAGTTGCTTTTCTCAGAGTATTTTATCCCAGCAATAGAAAAGTAACTAAAACTGTCCCTAGGTTTGAAATAGAATTGGGATATTTAAGAGCCAAAGATGCTGTCATGTGTAGCCATGTGTATGAACTAGGAGGCAGACAGTCCTGATCTTGGACTGTTGTCTGATATTCTGTTTGTGCTCCGACCAATAAAGCTGACCTGGAGATCAGAGGTTGGCACTCGCCACTAGTTATCCATAGAAACTAGGCCATGGTGGCTCAAGCCTTTAATCCCAGCACTAGGGAGGCAGAGAGAGACGAAGTGCTAAGGCAGGGCAGACACGGGATCTCAGCCATTTGGGACAGAGGAACCGAAAGGAGACACAGGAAGGAAGCCACTGGCAGCTGCTTGGGATTCCCTGATCTTCCAGGTTTTCCCCCAATATTTTATTGGAGGAAATATTTATTCATCCAAATATTTAATTGATTAAGATTAATTAGATTCATGATTCAGAGGACAATACCCAGATCAGAGAAGGGTGTTTAACCACAGGAAGGAATTTGAATGCCACTAGTGGGAGGCCACTGGAGAGGTGTGAATTGATGAAGGCTTTGGGAGGACTCCCTGGGATTCCCTCTGGAGGTATCCTACAGAAGCAGAGCAAAGGAAAACAAAGGACTCTGGGACCTGTGGAACAGCATCCCTGTCAGAAGGGGTGGTGGCTACCACAGCACTAAATGTGTGAACATGGAGATATGCCCAGCCTTAGAGCAACCAGAAAATTAGAAAATCTGAATATTTTCTCTAGAATATATATGAGAAAACACATATTAATCACTAGTTATAGGCCCAGACCTGTGCTGAATTCTAGGTAGACCAAAAGACAATGCCCTGCCACCTAAGGCTCATAATATGCTTGGGATACAAAGTTATGAAATAATGCAGCTAAGGGAATGCATGAAGGTCAGGTGCTCTTTCCTTTTATCAAGAAATGAGCAACCAGAGCCACAAATGAAGAAGGAAGGAACAAGGGTTGAAATAGCCCATGCTGGAGAACATGGAGCCTGGCACTTCCTCAGGGGGTAGACTTTGGACTATCCTTGCAGGATGAGAGGTGTTGGCAGGGAATTCTCAATGGGAATTTGGGGCAGTGTCTGTGGTGGGTGGAAGAAGAAGAAGGATCTGACAGAAAGGAAAGTGGACCATCCTTCAACTACGGGACAAAACTTCGGGCAATTTAACATGGAGCCTGGAATGATACTCACTGCAGTGCCCCACACGAGACAGAAATAGCCGGGCCTACCTTTCCATGCTAGGAATACACTTCCATGCCAAGCCTACACTTCCATGCCCGACCTACCCTTCCCTCCATGCCTACCGTTATATCCCAGGCCTACCCTTACATCCTTTCAGCACTATAGCAAGATCTAGGTTGTCCCAAGAGTGTCAAGTTTAGTAGGAGAAATTCTCTGTGACTGAGGTTGTCCCTGAACATGCTGACAGAGCAAAATGAGTCCCTTGTCTTGGGTCCTGAATCCTATATACTCATCTCTATTATGGGAAATTAAGTGGGGGCAGCTGTGAAAAGTTCTATTCTATAGAGCAGATGTTTTATGGAAGCACACATCCTTCCTCTCCTGTTGGGAGCCAAAGATCTCAGGGCTTGGCATGAAATCCTAGGCCATGCTCGGCAGGCCACAGAGTTGTATATTAACCTTTACATAGCAGCTCCTTAGAACCTCAACTCAAGAAAAGAAACAACTTAACCCAGTCCCCCACCCACAGGCTCAGTCTCCTAGGCAACCCCTTCCTGGACCTCTTACTCATGAACTCTCTACCCTGTGCCTTCTATTTGGTTGACAGATTGCTACATGCTTGGAGAAGATTCTGCACCATAGAAAAGTAAGAGATCCTGTATGTGGTCTCTGGCTCAATGTGGATAAAGCTTTAGCACGACCCTTTACACTATGAAATTTTATAGACCCTTGTTGGCCCCTGCAAGGAGCCAAAAATCATGCCCATGTGAGTAATTGAGGACCCAACTGCATCCCTCCGAGAAGTTATTTTCTAGGAGTACAGAGGCTATGATCCTGATTACTACAAGAGAAAGAAGGAGGGCAGATGAGTCATCCAATGTTCATGCCATAGATTTTAAGTGATGGGTTTGAAGCAAACAAGTGTACCAAGTGAAAACTTTCTTGTGCATCCCATCAATAATGCAAAATAAAAACCTCCAAAGGAATCACTGGAAGCCTTTACACACACTGCCTAAAGCAGGCTAGTGTGTAATGACACAACCAGCCTTCAGAAACAGTCCTAGAGAATTGCTCAGACAAGCAGGGCTGTAGACTCATGGCGTGGATAGATAGCAGTGTTTGCTAACTGTATGTCACAATAGAAGAGACAAAAATAGCTGGGAACATACCAGAAGAGAACGAAAAGGACTAGGGACAGAACCTCTTTGTTTTCTCAAGAAAAGAAGATGGGCATGGCCACCATCAAGCAGCGTCAATGGCACTGAGCCACAAGCATGCAGGTCTCATTCAGTGTGTGCCGATCTAAATTGTCATTCATAAAACTTCCTATCTTAGGTGGCTATGTCAATCTGACAGAACACTTAAATTAAATTGGTTACTGAAGAGGGATCGTGTTGTGGGGTATTCGTATACTGTGAAGATGTATTGCTGCAGTTGGTATAATAAAAACCCAAATGGCCAACAGCTAGGCAGGAGAGATAGGTGGGACTTCTGGGCAGAGAGAGAACTCTGGGAAGAAGAAGGCAGAGTTGCCAGCCAGCCAGAGAGGAAGCAGGATGGGAAGAGCAGAGTAAAGGTAACCAAGGCACACAAAAGAATGTAGATTAAAAGATATGGGTTGTAAGAACTTGTTAGGACAAGCCTAAGCTAAGCCAGAGCTAGCATAATTAACAATAAGTTTCCATGGTGTTTTCTGTGAGCTGGTGGCCCAAAGAAAAATACATATACAGAATCATACAAAAAATACATTTGCCCAGAATTCTGAACACCGTAAAATAACACTAATGCTATGTGATTGTTTTAACCAACAAATAAAGATAATCACCAAATTTTCCTTAGAAGTCATGTAAGAATGTAGGTCGAACCCCCTACCACCCACCCCCCCACTCCCGCCTTAGTGCACACACAGAAAGAAGAGCAAGAGTGGAGAAATCCAATGCTCTCTTCTGGGGTCCATGGGCACCGGATATGCATGCAGTATACATCCATCCACAGATATATACAAGCAGAAGATACATCCACATAAACATATAAAAATATATAATAACAAATATCTATCTAAAATAATATATATATATCCTATATTATCATATAGAATAAATAAATATATAAAATAATAAAAAAATAAAATAATAGAAAATCCTTTACAAGTCACCACATTTCCTTATAATTACCCTTAAGGATCAGTTCTCAAATTTGGTTCGGAGGACAAGTGTCCTGTGACCCATTAGTTTATGCAAGATCTATTCTACAATTTCCCTTTGTCTTTCTATAAAGAAAATAATATTTTTTTGCAAAAGCACAGAATATGTCCCTACAAGTATGTATGCTTTCCGTGTTGCTATGACAAACACCCAACAAGAAGCAAATTACAGGAGAAAGACTTGACTTCTGCTTGCAGGTTTGAGAGGACACAGTCCATCATGGTGAACGCGTCTAGGCGGTAAGAGAATATGCCAGGGAGGCCTCAGTCACATTGCATCTACCATCAGCAAGCAGAGAACAGGGACTGCTGCTCAGCTCAAGTCCTCCTTTACATCCAAGCCTGGTGCTCCGCCTACCGAGCAGTGTTACCACATCTGTAACAGACCTAATTAATTAATGAGATTAATTGACTAATGTAAAAATCCTCCACAGACAGCCTAGAGGTTTGTCTGCCAAACTGACAATATTAACCATCCCAAAATCAAAGCATTTTCCCAACCCTTTAAGAAATGAAAATCATTCTGCTGCATCCCGATATTCATACACTGATATAAATTCCAGTGCTTGTGTGAATGTCTGACCTCTGTCCACATAGCGTCTATTTCTCCCATCTGGGGAGTTCCTGTGGGGATGTGGAATGCCAGGGCTGGGAGAGCATGTCCACAGCATTTCTTAGCAAAACACGGCCAGGAACCAAGAAAATAAACATGTTTTAAAAACAGCTCGGTTGAACAGCTTTCAGACTCAACACCAGATAGCCAGACTCCTTTAAAACCCGCTAAATATTATAGAAAATCCCAGCATTACCAGTCCTTGGGCTTGCAGATTTAAAACATGATTTACAGCCACCCAAGAACTAAAAGGCAAATTTTACAGCAGTTGTTGCTGGTCCTCACAGAGGATGAAGACAATCTCCTGACTTTAGGGACTGGAAGGACAGAAAATTCTAAAAGCCTAGAGAAGGAACCGGAGGGCAGGGAATCCAACAGGAAGTTAGTTCCACCCAAGAATCAGATAGAGCCCAGCACCTACTTAAAGCTGCCTTGCAAAAGTTTGTTCCCAAAGGGGAACAAACAGCTTTACTGGATTCAGGTGTCACCAGTCTATGGGACGGCGTCACAACCAAACCTGAGGAAAAGGGTAACTTGGTCATTTGGAAAATCTTCACCCTAAAATTTAATAACCAGAGGATGAGAACCTGGTACTTGCTCAGTTCTGGAGGCTGGGTACCTCAACAGATGAAGTGGTCGCATAGTGTCTGTGACACACTGTCCAGCATCTATGAGACACTCCATCTCCCTTTTGGGGGGCATCCTCTTCTGAGAACAGCCCCTAACTTCCAGCTTGAAGGAGGTTTTCTAGTTGCTGCATGAAGAGAGATGGTTATGGGCATAGAGAGAAGGGCTGCCCATTTTTTTTCTTTTTACTGTTAGGATGAAGCTATAAATTCCAGTTTAGACTCAGCTAGTATGCCTTCTAGCAAGGAGATATGTTAAAGTGCAAAGATTAACTTGAGAAACACAATTCTGGTGACATTTTGTTTATGATTTAATAAAGGTTGCCTGAAGATCAGAAAAGCAAAGCAGCCAACCACTAGAGAGTTCTTACCTCTATCAAGGCTGGGGTGATCCTGTCCTCGGTGTGGCTGGAGACTGAATAGAAACTGAGACCCTGAGCTCCTGTCTTATATTCCTCTCTAGTGCTGGGATGAAAGGCGTGCACCATCACTACCCAGCCTCTGTGGCTAACTAACTATTGTGGCTGCTGGGATTAAAGGCGTGTGCCAGCCCGACCCAGCCTCCATGGCTGTGGCTAGCTTTGCATTCTGATCTTCAGGCAAGCTTTACTAGATCATAAAGAAAATATCACCACACACAATATACCAAAAGGCCTGTTTAGCATGGAGTGTCCTTGGATGACAGTGATATGTTCAAAGCCTGTAACCTTTAGAAGATTATAAGAATAGTCCAACTGGCTATAGACAACTGGCTAGCGACCCAGGCTTTGTCCTTGATGTCTACTTCCTCTTGGGGAGCGAACCCTTGCCTAAGGCGATGCGAGATCCTCCCAGGGTCAGTCCGTATAATAAGCACTGCAGTCTGGAGAGTATGAGCAATAGATGGCCAATGGTATTTCCTTCTAAACAAGAGAGGTGTCTGAAGAGAGGAGTTCAAAGCCCAGAGCCCTATGCATTTCATTGCCAGCAGCTCTGGCTGTGGGAATCCTCCATGGTCAGCATGGTCCAGGAAGGAAACAGGTGCAAGCCCCAAATGAGTCCTCCGAATGTGGGGAACTGGGTTGGGACTGGTTTTTGTATTTCCAACATTCTTTCTCTTGTCTTTTGTTTACTCCTCCTCTGCTTCATTCCGGGGAACTCTATCGCATGCAATATCATTTTACATTCTTCCAGTGAGGCTGACTCCAATTGACCCAAGTGGTAGACGTGACTTTTCATTGGTCACAGGGTCTGTCATTGAAAAGCATCTCATCTCTTAGCCACAGAGAGACTCAGGGTGTTCGAGTGGCTCGTGCCAAATGAAACAGAGCTAATCCTATGACTATTTCTGGAATTTTTTTTTTTTTTTTGCAAAATAACAACTCTCTTTTCTCTGGGGTTGCTAATCAGACAGGATATAATCCTGGAACTTCTGGAAGCCACATTGCTTCCTCTTGGAGACAGCCAGCCTGAGAATGAGGCCAATGCAGAGAAACAGGCTATGGTTGGAGCAGATATTGTCCCTGAAGACATTGCATGATTACCTGGACTTAGCCATGCTGAGACGTCTCAGTTAAATAAACCAGAATATTCCCCCTGGGGCCTAAGGCAATTTATAATGGACTTATGTCCTATAAATTCAAAGCAACCAATTCGCCTTCCACAACTTCAGTGGCAGAAGGTTGTTAGCCATCACTTTAATACTCTAGATAGTGAAACCTGTTTTCCTACTGGCTGTGAATCTTGGGCTGTGATGCTCAGTTCTTTCTTCTATGGAGTGAAGCCTGTGCCATGTAGACTATATCCTGCCAGTGCTTCACTTATTTGTTAGCTGAGTTCCTTTGTTAGTTGGGAAACAAGTACAGGGCTTGAATTTTGTATGTTGAAGTAACTCAAAACAAAACTATAAAGGAAAAAGATGGGATGGCATGGGATAGAAGGACACAACAGAATACTGACATGAATGTCTTCTTCCTTCGTTGTTACACGTGATAGGGCTCCCAACAACAAACCATGGTCATCTGGTTCTATTGTGTCCAAGTGCATCGTAAAAACAAGGCATGAGAAGAACTCGGTCATTACAGATACTGAGCTAGCAATCATCCTGGGGGAGCCTTGTCTAAATTATACTATCCTCTATTGCTCTTTCTGAAACTTAAATCTGTAGTCTCACGTAGGCTACCAGGTCATCCTGTTAATTCTTTCAGTGGATGTTACCTGTACAAAACACTGTTTCATTGTGATGTCTTGTTGAGGCAAATGTTGTACTCCCACCATGCTCACTTTTCCTATGACCTTGCTTACCTACTCTTCCTCTAGTCTGTGTCTTCTCTGGAATTGCCTCTTCTATTTTTTGTCATCTCCACCCTTCCCTAGGATTCACATTTGAGAAAAAGGTATGTGATGCCTGTCTTTCTGTGTTTGGCTTTTTCACTTAGCGTGATGACCTCCTGTTCCACTCCACTCCCCTGACCATGAGATGAACTCACACTCCTTTGTTTCTGAATAACATTAGATTGAGTGGACAGCATCGTACACTACACATTCTTTGTGACAGGCACACAGGCTGATTCCATAATCTGGTTTTATTTTCCAGTAACACTATTCTAAAACACGGGAATGTACATATCATATGTTGTATGCTGATATTGAGTCCCTTGAGTATAGTTCTGGAAATTACATATCTGGATCTCATGGTGTTCTATTTTCAGTTTTTGTGGGACTTCCATCTCATTGTCCATAGTGGTTGGACCACTTCATGATCCCATCAACAGTTGTTGAAGTTTTATTTTATTGATGATGGTCATTCTGGCTGTGGTGAGATGGAATTTCACTTGCATTTTTGATGGTTAAAGATGTTAAACTTTTTTTTCATTATTGGCCATTCTGAGAAGTTCATTTGCCCATTAATCAAACGGTTTACTTGTTTTTCTGTATTTGTTAAAACTCATGTTGCATCTTAACAAATATCTATGTTGGAGACCATCCCTGGAGTTTATGGAGAGGTCATACATTAGGTAGTTATTGAATGGAAGTTTTTCAACCTGTCTGCTAAAGCTTTTTAATCGAGAGTATGATTTAACTTTGAAATATCTGTCTTGATTTTGGGGCAAGCAGTTCTTAATGACCTATTGGACAGAATCTACTGTTGAAGTCACCCACTATCATGGAGTTGAACCAACTATCCATTCTTCTGCCCTTTATGCCTAACAGTGTTTTGCAGTCCTTCCTTTCTTTAGAAAATCGAGTGCAGAAGAGTTCAGTGGATATACATCTATAATCGTTTTATCTTCATGGTGTATTGCTCTATTTACTAATGTGTGATGACCTTTGTTTCTTTTGATCCAGTTTGGCCCGATGCCTATTCCTAGAAATATCGTGTGCCACAATCCTCCATAACAATTTCCCATTTCTCATGAACCCATGCACTAACTAGACAGCAAGTCCACAAAGTCCAGACCACAGGCATCAGCCTTCACATGCATTTCAGGTCATTCATCGCTTCTTCTTCAGGGAGCTCCAGATTGTTTGAGGACCTGGTGACTTGGACATTGTTACCTTGGACATCTTATCTGTGTTGCATACGATCTAACTAGGCCTGGGCCAAGTTCATTCTTAAAGTGGAGACAGGGTACAAGAGAAGCAGAAAAGGTACAGTATGAAGACTACGCTTGACAGAGGTGCAAACATCACTTCTGCCTCACTCTGTTAACCAACACAAATTACAAAGGCAGCCAAGCCAAAACAGCAGGAAATGGAATTAATTTGATAGTTGGCAAAGCTTCAAAGCTGCACTGTAGGGTACATGGATATAAAGTGGATAATTGTAATAAATGTACTATATACCCCCTCCATTAGGTACCTGAACAACTGGACCCTTACTACCAGACTTTACTTTGCTAAAAAAAAAAAAAGCCAAATCTTTATTTTTGTTTATGCAACAAACATCTTTGAAACAACTTTCATATGTGTCATAATTACACATGTACCCCAAACCCCCCCCACACACATGCATACTGCTTGTAGAAAATGTGCAGTCCAAATCTTAGTCAACATTTATCATTTGGAGGAAATGCTAATACACATTATATTTTCAATTCAAATTGCAAAAGACTGTTTTAAAAATCAGTTACTTCTTTCAGAACCATGAACACAAAAGTTTCCAATTTTGACAAGAACAATTCACTTGTCAGAAAAGGCTAGTCAGATTTTCAAAAACCAAAGCTGAACAACAATGAAAGTTTGACCATGTTAAAAGGCAGTATTTGGTATCTGGTTGATTTTCTTCCCCTGCATTAATAATTGTTATTGTCTTAATCCTTGATCATTCATAATTTTGCCACTGTTTACAATCTGAAGATTTCAAAAATGACATCTCGGATGGTGGTGGCACACTCCTTTAATCCCAACACTCAGGAGGCAGAGGCAGGAGGATCTCTGTGAGTTCGAGACCAGCCTGGTCTACAAGAGCTAGTTCCAGGACAGCCTCAAAAGCCACAGAGAAACCCTGTCTCGGAAAACCAAAGAAAAAGAAAAAACAAAAATGACATCTCATCCAACTCTACCTCTATAATAAATGACTAAATCCTCTTTTCTAAGCAGCAATAGGATCAGGGCTAGAATTTAGCTCTCCCCTCCATCCCTTCCCTCTGCTCATAACAATAATGCCTTTTGGCCTTCACTTGGACCATGAAAACGCATGTTTCCCTTTGCCAGGGCACTGCTATTCATCCTAATGAATTGAAGAATCATAGTAGAAAGTCAAAAGTCTGCTATAGGAGTTCAAGAAAGTCCTATAGGAGAGATCAAGAAAGCTAAATGTATGCTAAGGATTGGATGGAAGGAAGAGGGAAATTTGTTTCCGAGATGCACATCCATGTGGTTGTAATGCCAGTCATTGAGGAACTAGCTGGAGAATCAAGTTCTTCGTTTCACCCAATGATTTTGTGCAATATTTTACATGTCTGGTTGATAGGCTGTTCCAGGAAATTGTAGATCTGAGATTCCGGATGGAGAGTACTGGCTCGTTCCTTCTTAGAATAAACAATACACAGACACTTGGGAGTGTAGAGTGTCTGCTGTGCTCTGTTGAGAATGGCTTGCTAGGAAGGACAAGAGGATAACTGCTGTTCTACTGCTATGAAGAGACACCGTGACCAAGCCATCTCTTACAAAAATCAAAAAGCATTTAAATGGTGGCTTGCTTTTAGTTTTAGAAGGCTAGCTAGTTCATAGTCAATGTGGGAAGCAGGCAGGCAGCTGGCAGAGAAAGAGACACTGGGCCTGGCATGGGCTTTGGAAAAATCCACCCCCAGAAACACAAGTCTTCCATCAAGGCCACACCTTCTCATCCTTCTCTGACAGTTTCATTCCCTGGTGACATTTGAGCCTACAGGACCATTCTTAGTAAAAACAACCATGTCCTTGCTGAAGGGACCTTCGTCATTTCAGGACTGTGTAGTTCAATAACCACTCCTGGATACAACAGCTTCTCAAAGACACAGCTTCACATGGGACCCCAAAGGCTCCATCACTCAATGAAACAGACTCCAAGTGTGCAATGCTCAATGAAAGCCCAAATGGGGCTGACAGTTGGGTGGCTTGGGTAGTTCATGGGACCACTAGTAGGGGAGCCAGTATTTATCCCTAGTGCATGAGCTGGCTTTTTGGAGGCCATTCCCTATAGAAGGATACCTTGTTCAGCCTAGATACGGGGGGGGGGGGGGAGGGATTTGTTAGTTCCCTATGGGAGGCCTCACCCTCTCTGAGGAGTAAATGGGGGTGGAGTGGGGGGAAGGAGGAGGCAGCAGGAGGATGTGAGGGAGAGGGAACTGGGATTGGCATGTAAAGTAAGATTGCTTCAAAAACAAATAATAATAAAATAATAATAATAATAATAATAATAATAATAAGAAGAAGAAGAAGAAGAAGAAGAAGAAGAAGAAGAAGAAGAAGAAGAAGAAGAAGAAGAAGAAGAAGAAGAAAAAGAATACCAGACTAAAGCTACCTGGCAAATGTTACAAATGGGGACTGGTGGGGAACGTTGGTCCATTGTCCTGGAGCACCTTTCAACTCCGCTCTTTCTGTTGTCTGCTGTATGATTGCGAGGGGAATTTCTCCTGAAGCAGATGGCTTGTAGCTGCATGTAAGTCCCAGTCCCAACCCAGTTTCCCGAATTCGGAGGACTCATTTGGGGGTTGCACCTGTTTCCTTCCTGGACCATGCTGACCATGGAGGATTCCCACAGCCAGAGCTGCTGGCAATGAAATGAATAGGGCTCTGGGCTTTGAACTCCTCTCTTCAGACACCTCTCTTGTTCAGAAGGAAATACCATTGGCCATCTATTGCTCATATCCTCCAGACTGCAGTGCTTATTATATGGACTGACCCTGGGAGGATCTCGCATCGCCTTAGGCAAGGGTTCACTCCCCAGGGGGAAGAAGAAGACATCAAGGGCAAAGCCTAGGTTGCTAGCCAGTTGTCAGCATTATCTCTGTAACAATTGCCTGGTATGGGTCAGACACCAACAATCGCTTAGCTGCACTTCCAGTGTTTACATTGACCTTCACGGTTTCCTTACCCGGAGGGGATGACTTTTGTCTTTGTTTGACAGATAAAGGGACTGCAACTTAAAGAAGTTAGTTAGCTTAAACAAGACAGCAGAGCCACCAGGGCCAGGACAAGAATGTACAGCCTGCTCTTAGCTGAAGGAAATTCCTGTGCATGCAATATTTCCTCTAAATGCAGTTTCAAAATACACCATGCTCTTCTGGAATTGTCCCTTCCCATGCAAAGGCTTCCCCAAATATGCCGAATACTAAATGTGGGTTTTCATTTGCAGTCTCTGCCCTCAGAGCTAACATAGAATTAAACTGCCCTAAAGTGACTTTATTCTAGGTAGTACAAACAAGGGAAGTTTCTAGAATATGTTAAATTGTAAGCTGATTTAACAGTTAGTGGGATCATGCCTCAGGCTGAACCACAGATGATTTTCAGTGATAAGAAAATATCAAACAAGGAAGGAAAATGAAAAGGGGATGCTGGGAAAATATCTATACCAACTGACATAATTCAAGGCCAGTTAGATTGCTTTCAATAGACAATAATAAAACAAACAAACCAGAATGACTAAATGGGAGAATGACTGCTGGATTTCAATCCGTAAAAACTTTAAGTGGAATGAAATGCCAAGAAAAGTGATTATTTTTTTTTTTAATGTTGAAAAAAACTAGTGGTTGAAAATGTGTAATTTTTTTGGTGGGGGGCTGGTTTTAATCTCTGAAATTTGCCCAGGCCTGGCATGATCTGAAATTACAGCTACAAAGCTCAGCCACCAAATATCCTCTTCGGAGGAAGAGAGCATAAAACAAAAATAAATAGAATCCCCAGCAAAGTTCACCACCGCAGGTTCGTAACCAAGTAGGGAAAAAATGTTTAAGGTTTGCTTTATACCGCGATCGGCCACTAGATGGCGAAATATGACGCAAAATAGAGCTGCCCAGGCCGTTAAGTGAAGCCCTGGAAGCAGAAATCCTTGGAGCAACTGAGGGATAAAACTATGCTGCAAGTATCAACATAATTTCAGTGAAGCTATCCTATCTTTAATATGTTCGCTGCATTTTAGTCATTTGTGTGTTTGTAGAGGTGGAGAGAGGTACGGGTGCCTCGTGGTAAGAGAACAGCTCGAGGGAGTCCTTCCCTACCATCTTGGGAATCGAACTTAGATCATCAGGCTTGGTGGTATGTGCCTTTACTTGCTGAGCCATCTGGTCAGCCCAGTGTAGTTATTCTCAGTGTGTGCACGCTATCGGTTCTCTCAAACTCTTGTCTAGAAGCGGTAACACCAAGTAAGACCCATGTGATCGCAAGGCTTGGGTTTTGGGGCTCAGTTCTGACAACTGCTCCTTCTTTGGCGATCTCCCTTTTAAAAAGTTGTTTAATCCTATTTATTCAATTCATGCATATAGGTGTTTTGTTTGCATGCATGCCTATGCAATACCTGCGTGTCTGGTGCCCACACTGACCAAAGTGTTGGAGCCCCTGGCCCTGAAGTTGCAGATTTTGTATTGAGAATTGAACGGTGACCTCCAAAAGAACAGCCACTGCTGTTAGCTGCTGAGCCATCGCTCCTAGGAGCTCGATTCCAGCCCATTGTTTGACAGCATCAGCCACTAAGCTGTCTTCTGCCCTATGTATTTCATTTCCATCATTCATCTTGGCATCTTCTCAAGACCCTTCTCTGCTCCATCCTTGCTTATCCTTGGTGCCTGTTTGCTTCACTGAGCCCTTCTGCAGTCACCCTTGGTTGACAGAGCCCCCTCCCCCAACACAGACACACACACACACACACACACACACACCTGAGCCAAGTGAGCCTCAAGCTACGAGAGCAATGTTTCTTCTTAAAATAAAATGGGTGTGATGGATTATTTTACACGTCAAATTTGACTGGAACAAAGGCCATCAGTGTAACCACGACTTGGGGGTGACTTAGGGGTGAGTCTGGAAGGGGGGGTTCCCAAAAGACAATACACTTGAATCCACAGACTGACAGGAGAGTCACGTCACAAATGGAGGTTACATATTAGCCAATTCATAGACAGCATAGACAGAGCAAAAGTCCAAGGAAGGCAAATCTGCTCTCTCTCTCTCTCTCTCTCTCTCTCTCTCTCTCTCTCTCTCTCTCTCTCTCTCTCCCTCTCTCTCTCTCTCCTGAGATATCCACCTTCTTCTGTTGCCCTCCAGTCTTGGACCTTAAGTTATACCACGAACTTTCTTGGTTTTCAAGTCTCTGAACTTGAAGTGAATCACACCCCTCGCTCTCCTCGTTGTCTGCCTTTGCAGGCAGCATATGGGAGTGGGAGGACGTGTCAGCCACCAACATTGCACGATAGCTCTCCCCAAATAGATCTCTCTTCTCTCTTCTCCTTTCTGCCTTTCCCCCTTTCCCCGTCTCCTTCCCTCCCTTTCCATCTCATTCCCACGGGATGCTGAGTAATATAACAGGCCACGTAAGTGTTAGAGGAAGGCTGAAGAAGCGGCTCTGCAATAAAGACCAGTTAAGCAGCTTTACTCAAAGTTTCTCATCAATAATTGCTAAGAATAGAAGCAGAGACTCCTGACACCTGACTTGGCACTCTGCTTAGTCAATAGCATCTTTCTTTGATCACGAAATGAAAGAACAGAGTAGCAATTTGGGGAGAAAAGCCTGCCAAGTGGACTTAATCTTTCCCAAGTGCTATCAGTGAAACCAGAAAAGAAAAAAGAAATACAACAAAAAAAGCAACCTTTCCTGCTAGCCTCCCTGACATTCCTGAACTTAGTGACTTCTGGAAGATTCTATGCCTTGAAATGGAATTCTTCTAGAAATTAACAAAGTGTAGGGGAGTCTGGGGTTCCCCAAAGTGACCTTTTTGAGGTGCTCCCAAGAAATGTGTGAATGGCATGCGCTGTTTCAAACAGAAGTCACATGATGCTCCTATGACATCTTTCGTAACCAAAGACATAAAACATATCATGTCCATGGTGCCTGGTTGATAGTAGATACTCTATTCTTCCAGAAGGTGAGGGGGGGTGTGTGAACAAGAGACTGATATGAATAGGGAGAGGGCAGGGATCAGGGAGAGAAGCCATCACAGTGGTAAATGCAATTCAGAACAGATAGGTAAGTCGCTAGTCATGCTGAGGTCCTGTGCATCTCGTGCCCTGGCAGGCTGAGATGTCAGCAGCCAGGCTCACTGTCTTTCCTCCTTTCTCCAACTCTGCAGAATCAGATCAGGGTGAGGCCCGGGAGGAAGGCAGGCACTGCCTAGTTATTTCCACCCCAGCTTCCAGGGTTTCAGGAGATCTTCACATCATGGTTGGCCTTTTAACGGGTAGAACAGACTTCATTATTTTTCTTTTTTGGTAAAAGTACAAAGACTTCTTTAGAGTGACGGCTAAACTGTGAAAAGTACCTTCTCCATCCAAAACTCAAACCCCGTGGACCTGGTTTTGCAGCCCAGTTTCTATGGAGAGAACTCTTTCATCTTGCAGAGAGTAACTTCAGTTTTGGATGCTGGTGTGATAGAAATCGGGAAGCCTCCTTGTAATTCACCTACTCAGCCAAGCATAGTGTTTGCACCTTACAGAGTAACAGGTTAGATTTCTCCCGTGGAGCAGGATGCCTTCCACGTAGGACATCGTTTTTGAACAAGGAACTGGAAAATAACTTATTTTCGCTCTGCAGGCAGGTGAACTGGCCAGGTGGCAGTCTCGGTGAGTGGCAACTGTAGAGCTTTGGGCACCTGAGTCCCGGAGATGGGATGTCAAGAGAGGAGACTGTGGTGTAGGGTCTCCATCTTTCAGTTTCTATTGGGTTGATTTCTGCCACGTCAAAGACAACCCCTTGCAAACAAGTGACAGTTAGACTTTTCATTGTAGCCAAGTGATAACTGACAATGTCCACAATTGCTCTACTAGTAGTCTGAGAGACAAAGTTCCCATTTCATTTTGCTTTTGTTTCTGTCACATTTTCATGTCTTTTTCTCATAAAATGAATGCACATTGAAGGCCCCTTGGTTGTGACTTCCAAGATGGCCCTCTGAAACAGTTTTCATTAATTTTCATAGAGGGGTGTAACATCCCAAGAGCTTTCAGATCCATTTGGAATCATACATAATTACTCCAAATACAGAAGATAATGTGGCTTTTAAATTTTAAGCTAAACTAAGTGAATGCTATAATTAGTAATATAAATTTTTAACTAGGAAACTAAGAAGGGTGTTTTAGAAATTAAGTTTGGAATAAAGCTAAGTTAACATGGAAAATATGCTTTCTCCTTATGGGACCAGGAGAGAAAGAAATTGGAGATGAAGAACTATGCCTAGAATTAACTGACATTGAACTCTGGAATGGGGAAACTAGTGGCTGTATGATTCTCTTCACTTGGCCAAAAAGAAATCAATTGGTGAAAAGTTCAGAAACCAGAGCAATGACTCAGATGTTAAGAGCACTGACTAAATTTGCAAAAGACGTAAGTTCAGTTCCCTGCACCCACATGGCGGTTCACAACTAGCTAGGACTCTAATTCCCAGGGACCTAGTATCCCTTTCTGATTTCTTTGGGATCCTGCAAGCATGTGATACACACACACACACACACACACACACACACACACACAAAAAAAAAAAAAAAAATATGTTGCTAAGAATGGTGGTACAGTCTAGTCCCTTTTACATACAGAGTTGTAGGCCCAACAGTACTATACAGTGAGGCCCTGTCTAAATAAAAATAAGAACAAAGCACAATGACAACATCAAAAAGGAAAAAATCCAAATTGCATGAGTAATATTTGTTGTCATTCAGTGATAAGAGGTGAAATGCTTCAGGTTTCTTCCACGTGGCTGGGTCCTGGGAATATGACTAGCGTAATGTGGGAATGAAAAATGGACAAACACACATATAGAAAACTGGGATTAGGTGAGTTGTATGTTCTGACGGAAATGGGCCAACAGCCTGAAAACTCAGTATGTTTATTTTATTCATCTCAATTGAGGAGGAAGGTTAATTCTATGTGGCTAAACTGGGGGATAGACATAGACGATCTCGGTGTGTGTGTGTGTGTGTGTGTGTGTGTGTGTGTGAGTGTGTATATATGTGTGTGAGTGTGTGTGTGTAGGGGTGTCTCTGTAAAGGTAGACATAGCCAATCTCAGTGTGTGTGTGTGTGTGTGTGTGTGTGTGTGTGTGTGTGTGTTTATTGTGTGAGTGTATATTGTGTGAGTGTGTGTATGTATGTGAGAGTGTGTGTATATGTGTGTGTATGTGTGAGTGTGTGTGAGTGTGTGTGTATGTGTGTGTTAGTGTGTGGGTGTGGGTGTTGTATGTGTGTGTGTGAGTATTTGTGTGTATGTGTATGTGTTGTAGGGGTGTCTGTGTAGAGGTGCAGGGTCTCAGGCAGCAAATATCAGGGAAGAGGAAGCTCAGGTTGGCACTTTGTGCACACACTGTCACCTCCAGGGGATGGCATTGTCTCTTATCTGCACTTGACCCAGGGAAGTCTTGGCATTTCCATGAGTCTGAGGCACCAGGGTCCCGGATATAGCCACACTCCTGTCAATAGCACACATTCACTCAGGACTTCATCTGACCCCTATATATTCACTCAAAATGTGGCTCTCCCACCACTGGCTTCCTAAGTAGATATTATATCTTTATGAATTTCACTCACTATCTTGGGCACATTTGATTATCAGCACAATGAGTGTCTCTGTGTGTCCAACATTGTCCACTTTTGTACCCGTAGCTCCAGTACTCCACAAGCCGTCACACTGAATAATGACCTGCATACTCTTCCCAGTTATGACTCATGGTCTACCGCTGGACCAGATAGAAATGTGAGCGTTTGACTGGATAACCCGGTAAGTTCTCTGTCTAAGGCTCAATACAATGTCTGTGTTAGTTAGCATCCTTTTATTTAGAATCCGAATCACTTCTCAGCATACTGTGGGTGCGGGGCTGATAGACTGCCAATGAAGAAGATACAAGAAGTCAAGCTAAATAATTATAAAAATCAGGCAATTCACAAACAGGCAGGGTGATAGGAACTAAAATGTACCCACTCAAAGAAACCCAAGTACTAGTTTATTATTAAATAACAAAGTTTACTTCTGTTTTATGAGGAATCGTCTACCGCTCAAAAAAATTTGAAGTCACTATAGAATACCAGCCTCCAAAGAAGGACTCTGGGATGATGGCTCTCTGTTCTGACAACTGCCACCAGTTGCAGGTGAGGGTCAGAAAAAAAAATGGACAAATAAAGACAGACCTCAGCCTCCCATGCAGGAAGAGGTCTTTGAGTTCTTGACAGGATAATGACACAGGGTAGGCTAAGCTCCCTTGGGAATCATAACCAGATGTGTTTCAGAGTGTTGGCACTAAACCCCTTCTGAGATATGATTGATATGTTTACTCAAAATGTCCAAGAAGATAATAACGTGGGGTAACTTGCAGCCCTCCCTTCACCTCTAGTCTCCCTCCTTCCCAGTTTGCACAACTGTGTTTTTATCTGGGGCCATCTGTACTTCTCCACGAGAAGACCTCAGGAATTGGATAAAGGGCTACCTTCAGAAGAGGTAACTTCTGCCCAAACTCTCTTCCAGGGAAGAAACCGTTTTTATTTGATTGTCTTGGCCACTAGTACTCAGAAGCAGTGCTTGCATGTGGTCCCTGGGACATCTGCTCTGTGGAACCCCACCTCTCCTAGCCCTTGACTGTTACCTCCAGTCAGAGTGAGGCACAGTGACCCTAGGAAAGTTTCCTAGGAATATTTATAAACTTGATGGTTTAAATGAAGCTACATTTGAATTTTTCTTAGTTCCAAAACAGCAAGAAAACTATCGTCATACAGATGGTGACTGTGTTGGTTTGTGCAATTGCTTTCCTGAGATTTGCCTCATTTTCATTAAATCTAAATTTAGAATTCCAAGGTTTTAGTTGTGTGCTTCAGATTTTTAGACTTGCATTTAGCCACAGTTATACTAAACAGATTAACTGCAAGAAGAGATGAATTTCCCTGAGCCTGGTGTATCTTTCATTCTGTGTATCTCTGTCACTTTTCTTTAGAACAACACTGCCACCATTCTCCTCCAAGGACACACCTCACAAGTGAATGAGTTGGACCAAGGGACCACCAAGCAGATCCAAAGTAGACCTCTTAAACCATTTAAGCATCTGAGACTATCCTGGAAGAGGAAACCATCACAGATTTTCCTCTGAATATATTTTACTGCACATGTTTCTCATGGTTGATTTAAACAAAAAAAGTGTCTGTGGCTCAGACATCCAGGATTTGATTGAATTGACAAATAGACAGGCAAGGCAGAGCAGAATGGCAGCTAAGGTCCTCAAGTGACCATCTTCCCAAAGACATGACAAGTTGAGAAGTCAATATACCAAACTGCTGACCCAGAAACTAAGGAAAGCAAATGAGAAACCACACTAACTACTTTGAAGTAACAAAACAAAAGCCACATTGAAGAAGTCTGGAAGGAAAGAGTGCCTACCAGTGTCCCTTATCTCCTGACTCCTGGTAGCCCCATGTGACAAAAACCTCTGCTTATAGGACACAGAGAAAATTATTCCAAATAAAAGATAGCAGCTCAAACTCTATTATACAAACCAAGGAGAGTAGAATAGAGAGCAAGGCTTTGCCTTCTGGGGCACAAACCAGAAAACCTTTGTTTGAAAACTCCTTGACAGACACACTGAAGTCTGACCAGTAGAAACTGAAGGAAGGCCTTGTATGTATTTCAGAACCAATAAATGATTATCTCTGACTAGCCTAGCAGCAGGCAGAAATGTGGCCACTGGTAGACACACTTCAGTTTCATCCTACACTTCCTTATTTTCAGGCTTAAGAGGCCTTGGGAAGGTGTGTGTGGGGGGGGGGCTTTGTCCAGCTTTGGGTTCTACCATGGCAGGAGTAGTACTTAGGTACATGTAATTCTCTTTTCCTCCATCAAGACTCCGATTTCCTAGCTTAATATCAGCCTTGATGGCCAAGAAACCATCTCCACCACCCAAGTCTTAAATGTGTGTAGCACCACTTCTACCACAGTATTCCTAGATCAAGTTCTGTAACTGACCCAACATGACAAAAAGACTTGTACCACAGTGGGATGGACTGCAGTGTCAGCCTGCACTGTGGCCATCGGTGGCAGGTACTGTATGGTCCCTGTGCATTTCTAAGACATGGTCCTTGCCACCATGAGATTCAAATACAACCCCACAAAGCATCAGGCCAAGGGTCAATGTACTGTTTCCCTCAATGCTAACTCATGTTTGAACAACACTGAGCAACACCTTATTCCCCTAATGTAGAATAGGGTGGTAAATGTAGTATTTTACTCTGGAATTTAGTACGGGGTAAATAAGAGGAAATACTGAGAAAAACCTAATGGTCCCCATTGCTAGACCTGCCTGGGGACATCATCTCTGAAACAGTCCTAAGATACATGGCTCGAGCATATCAGATTTTCACTACAGCCAGCCCATATGTTACTGGTTTCAGTATCTTTCAATATACTGAGGCCTTTACGGCAGCATCAGACACTTCATGGTCATCCAAGGCTAAGTCCTGTCCCAGCGTGGTTCTGTTCTCGAACAGCTATGGGTCCAGGGTGTGAAACAGCTTGGCATTGCTAGTGGCCCCAGGTATGTTGTATAAATCCTGGAGTATTGTATCCAATCTGATTCTGCCTACCTAAACAGAGACCAGTAACTGTGGCTGAGGCATCCAGGAGCCCACCTTGGACTAAGGTTCTGGGTATAAAATATTCTTTCTAGGCATGCTACTGGTTCTTTCTAAACAACACACTGGTAATGTGCTTAGGACCAACATGGGCTTCAGTTGCCTTGTAGTGCCAAATTTAGTAACCATACTGTAAGCCTTTCTGGCAACTCTGGACCCAAGCTCTATCTAATGCTGTGCCAGGCAGTGCTAGAACAGTAGAATGTGACGCTGTGCTCAGAGAAGGTGAATACACAACTTACATGATTTGGAAAAGTAAGCACAATCAAGCTAGGCCAGGAAGATT
Organism: Cricetulus griseus; assembly: GCF_003668045.3. Taxonomy (NCBI): domain Eukaryota; kingdom Metazoa; phylum Chordata; class Mammalia; order Rodentia; family Cricetidae; genus Cricetulus; species Cricetulus griseus. Next base: position 9,754,154 of record NC_048603.1, on the reverse strand, counting down.
AGAACAAGCATCTCCCCATCAGTGCCTGATAGGGTTGCATATGAACAAGATGTAAGATTTTTCTGGAAAGCAACACCTCATTTAATAAGGTATTATTAACTGGCCCAAGAGTCATAAATTTGGGTAATAATATTGAATAGTAATAAATAATAAACAGAAGACTGACCAGATAGAATGTTTTAAAACCACTATCACGGAAATTCAACAAGCTCGACAGAAACACAGAACAATGAATGCTTTCATACTCTAATAAAAAGTTAGCAGAGAGATTGGAAGCAATTAAAACGCTGACATTTGCTTAACAAAAAAACTGGCACTAGGGAAATCTCCAGGGATCCACAAGGATGACCCCAGCTAAGAATCTAAGCATTAGTGGAGAGGCTGCCTTAAATGCCCTTCCCATATAATGAGATTTGTGACTACCTTAAATACCATCCTAGAGCCTTCATCCAGTAGCTGATGGAAGCAGAAGCAGAGACCCACAGCCAAACACTGAGCCAAACTCCTGGAATCTTCAGAATCAGAGAGGGAGGAGTGATGAGCAAAGGGGTCAAGACCATGCTGGGGAAACCCACAGAAAAAGCTGACCTGAACAAGGGGGAGCTCACGGACCCCAGAATGACAGCTGGGCAACCAGCATATAACGAACCAGGCCTCCTGAATGCGTGTGTCAGCTAGGAGCACTGGGAAATCTATGGGGCCTCTGACAGTGGAACCAGTATTTATCCCTAGTGCACCAATGGGATTTGGGAGCCCATTCCCTATGGAGGGACACTCTCTCAGCCTAGACACATGGGGGAGGGCCTAGGCTCTGCCCCAAATGATGTGACAGACTTTGATGATCCCCCATGGGAGGCCTCACCCTCCCTGGGGCGTGGCTAGGGGGTGGGATGGGGAATTGGAGAGGGGCATGGAGGGATGGGAGAGAGAGGGAACTGGTATTGGTATGTAAAATAAGATTCTTTTAATTCAAATGAAAAATGCAGACAAAAATATTTATACTATGGAGCATGCCTTTAATCCCAGCACTCAGGAGGCAGAGGCAAGTGGATCTCTGTGAGTTCTAGGGCAGCTTGGTCTACAGAGTGAGTTCCAGGACAGTCTCCAAAACAATACAGAGAAACCCTGTCTAGAAAAACCAAAAAAAAAAAAAAATTTAAACTAGGGCTGGAGAGATGGCTCAGGGGTTAAGAGCACTGCCGGTTCTGCCAGAGGTCCTGAGTTCAATTCCCAGCAACCACATGCTGGCTCCCAACCATCTATAATGTAGTCTGGTGCCCTCTTCTGGACTGCAAGGATACATGCAGGCAGAACAAATAAATCTTTTTAAAAAATGAAATAAAAGAAAGTTGCTGGTTACTTAAAAAATATTTAAACTAAAGAATAAACTCAGTGAAATAAAAGAAAGTGATGGAAGTCATCAAGTGCAGGATTAATCAAATTTGAGAAAAAAACTAAAGATCTCAGACACAGGATGCTTGAAAACGTACCGCTGTGGCCAAAAGGAGAAGAAAATAGGACTAGAAATTCTGCCAGGCACTTTGGGGACATTGGCTAAGTAGCACATATTTGAAAGTTCAAAAGACTTGAGAGTGTAAAAGGAGCAGAAATGTTAGTCAAAAAAAAAAAAAAGTAAAAACTTTCCCAACACTAGGAGCGAGTACAAACATCCAGGTATGGAAAGGTCAAAGGTTAACAGACTTAACCCAATCAAGAATAACACAAGACACCTTATAACTAGGTTCTCAAAACTGAAAGAGTGTCTACGCTGCTAAGAAAAGGAAGTAATTCAATTTTTTTTTGCAATTTCCCTGACACTAGAAATTTTGAAGACGTCTTTGAGAGTGACATGAGATTTTCACAGTGCTAAAGGACAAAGGAAAACTAGTAAGTAGATGAGTGTAATGTGCCTAGCCAAGCCAGTCTTTAAAAAATAGAGGAGATGGCTGTAGAGATGGATTAAGGGACCAAATTCGGTTCCTAGGACCCAAATTGAGTTACTTATAACAACCAGTAACTCCAATTTCAGGGACTCCAACACCCTTTTCTGGCCTCAGTTAGCACCTGTGAATACACACACACACACACACACACACACAAACTAAATAAATAAATAAATAAATAAATATTTTAAAAATCAGTATAGGAAGGGTAAAGACATTTCCAGACAAAACAAGATGTGGGGTGTGTGTGTGTGTGTGTGTGTGTGTGTGTGTGTGTGTGTGTGTGTGTGTGTGTGTGTGTGTGTGTGTGTGTGTGTGTGTGTGTGTGTGTGTGTGTGTGTGTGTGTGTGTGTGTGTGTGTGTGTGTGTGTCTGTGTGTGTGTGTGTGTGTGTGTGTGTGTGTGTGTCTGTGTGTGTGTGTGTGTGTGTCTGTGTGTGTGTGTGTGTGTGTGTGTGTGTGTGTGTGTGTGTGTGTGTGTGTGTGTGTGTGTGTGTGTGTGTGTGTTGTGTGTGTGTGTCTGTGTGTGTGTGTGTGTGTGTGTGTGTCTGTGTGTGTGTCTGTGTGTGTGTGTGTGTCTGTGTGTGTGTGTGTGTGTGTGTGTGTTGTGTGTGTGTGTGTGTGTGTGTCTGTGTGTGTGTGTGTGTGTGTGTGTGTGTGTTGTGTGTGTGTGTGTGTGTGTGTGTGTGTGTGTGTGTTGTGTGTGTGTGTGTATGTGTGTGTCTGTGTGTGTGTGTGTGTGTCCTCTACTACAATTGTCACAAAGATACTCTTCAAATTGAAAGGGATGTTAACAAGTAAAGAAATGGAGCAAGGTATAAAACTCCCTGCTGAGTTATATATCCCAAACACCAATACAGGAGCAATTTGTTTTATAAGAAAACTAAATTGTGAAACTGCAGTAATAACAACACTGTCACATGAAGGGACAGGCTGCATGGAAAGGATGAAGGAGCCTGAATAATTCAGCATGGGTCAGGGATGCAGGGCATGTGCAGTCTTCTTATTAGTGTGTCAACCAATGCTACCTTGCTTTTGTTCTTATCTTTCTCCTTATTTTCCGTTTTATTTTTTACAAAATAAAAGACGTTTGTAAAAGTGTTATGGCAACCTCAAGACTCTAAAATAGATTTACCAGAGTAATAATAAGTAAAGAATTTAAATCAATAGGCCCAGGGAAATGTTTCTGATGCTAGAATGGGCAAACAAAAAGCTGGACAAAACCCCAAAAGAACAGAAAACAAACCTAACAATATCCAAATAGTTTTCATTTACTCAGCAAACAAAACAATCAACAAAATGGGAGAAACTAGTTTCAAATGGCACATCAGTTGGTACAAATATATAAGGAATTCATAAACTCAACAGTAAAACCTAAATAACCCAAGTAATAAGTAAGAGTACATCTAAATAGATGTTTCTTAAAACACACATAAATATGGCTGATGAATGGGTACATAAAAAAACATTCCATAGTGCTAACCACCGGGAGATCTAAATCCAAACCACGAACAGATACTGCCTCAATCAAGAATGACCATTATCAAAAGACTAACAATAACTACTGCTGATGAGGATCTAGACATAATGAAAAACTTGCACACTGTTGGAAGGAATGTAAATGAATGCAGTTCTCTGGAAAATAGCACAAAAGTCTCCTCACAAAATTAAAACTAAATCTACTACATGAGCCAGCAGTCCCATTACTGGGTGCATACAGCAAAGAAACGACATGTCATAGGAACTCAGACATTTGTTGCAGCGCCGTGTGTAAGAGCTATGAGTGAAAACAAGGTAAGTGTTCCCGGGGCTGAGGAACGAATAAAGAAGCATAATTGCACACAGTGGAAAACGTATCCGGTTACAGAGTTAACAGGATCGTGTCGTCTGTGGCAATGTGAACAGATCTGAAGCCTATCACAGTAAGTGAAATAACCCACACGGAGGAAGTCAAGAACCATGTTACCTAATAGGCCAGGATCTCATGAAGCTGATTTCACAGGAGTTGAGAAGAGAGCTGTGGCTGCCAGGGAATCGGAAGAGGAAATCTGGTGGCCCAAAGATGAGGGCAATGTTGACCAATAGCTATTAAGTTATTGTTAGGAAGGAAGGAAGAAGTCCATGCTATTTTTCAGGAAGGTCAGCAGAGTGATAACTGCGAACTGAGTGACTTTTTGTTTCTTTTGTTTTGCATATCACGTTTTATTCATTAAGTTGGTATATTTGACTGGACTGCAGTGTGTGGAACACAGTGAGGTCAGAGCATTGTGATGCCACAGTGTGATGTCACAATGGAGAACTGTGATGCCAATGGAACATTATGAGGTCAAAAGTCATTTCGAGGTGGCACAATGAAGCATTTAGATGCAGCAACTCAGCATTCTGGTGGCATAATGAAGAATTGCGATGTCACAATTTAGTATGAAGATGTCAGCAATACGATTTCATAATTCAGGGTAATGCAGCATTACGATTTCATAACTCAGTGCAGTGACAAAATTTATCTCAAGCTACAAATAGAGTCCATCCCAGCTATGTTCTACAAAAATCATGCTCTTTTTATTCTCTTGGTCTTTATTTTGTTAGTTCATTTGGCATGGATAAAATCCTAAGGAAAATATTCTTGTTTGCTATGATTTTCTTTCAGTTTCGATCCTATATTCTGAATCTTCAAAAAAAGATTAACTTAAAATAAAAGGTTGGAACAAAGGACTTTTGAGTATTTTTACCATAGCAAATATCAGTAGATAAAGCAGCTTACACTGATTTAAGCTTTAATCAGTTCATACATTGACGGAAACGGTACATGATATCCCATTTACATGTACAATCTATATTCTCTTCAAGCCCGTTGGAGACGGAACATCAGGCTATTTCATTTGGGAGTAGCTAAACCATGTAAGAATGTAAACACATCTCTTATTTCAAGTGACTATTTCATCTGGAAACCAATTGTCTCTAGCTCTAATTTGTATGGGGGAATTAAAGTGAGATGATGTGATTACACTGGTGTTATTAGGTGGATGCTGGTATTTTACTAAAAATGATTATCCGAGCTAATAACTGCACAGGCAACTCCAAATTTAATCCATTCCATTCTCGGGTACTTATTCCAACCCCCCAATCTGTTTCTCCTACAGTGTTCTTTATTTTAATCAGTGACATCACCATCCAAACAGGCGCTCAAGCAAGAAACTTTGTAGGCAACATCAACCTCCCTTAATGAGGAGAGCATGCTGTGTAGGCCCATGTTTCTTATTTACTGCCTAGCATCATGCCACCAGTGACTAAATGTTCGAAGGGTTTTGTGACTACCCATCTGTATGTTCCTGGGCAGGACAGAAGTTTAACCTTGCAGGACTCATTTCTTCATCAACAAACTCAGAGACACACACCAAATAGACACAAGGTTCTCTGCTATGAAGCTGCCAATCTATTCAGTGTCTAGGCTTTGTGCGTAGTTTCCCATGGATTGGTTTCCCCCGTCCACACGTTTTTCAGGTTTCCTATGTTTGATTCTTTGTTAGCATTTATTGTTCTCAGAGACAACTTTCTGTTTATGATTTGTCCTTTAGCTGGTGCTGAGACTCCTAAAGACTGAAACTGACACAGACAACTCTACGGTCTACCTTTGCCTCTGCTTTCTGGTGGAACAGATACATGTTCCCAAGTCAATTTGATTTCTTCTACTCTTTCTTACCATACACTACCCTAGGTCATTCTTCTAACCCCCGAAACACTCAAGAAGTATCTTTTCCTGTCTCCATTGTTTGCCTTGTTTTCTATGAATCGCTGAGAAGTCCGAGTGACCTCATGCACCCTCCTTGCACTTAGAGTGCTGACATCCTTTTACAACGCCACGCCTGACCAACACCTCTACCACTGTCATCTCAGTACTTGAACATCTGGGCTCATACTTACTCCCAGACACACCAGCTTCTTTTGTGAACCTCTTCCCTTTTTTTTTAGGACCTCATCCAATACTGTCCTTTCTGCCCAGAATCCATGGAATCAGTTCAGGGAGGCATTAATACACTCAATAGTAGCATTCTGACTCTTCCTTACACCAGGAACCCATCATTGCTTTGCCCAACTAAGGAGGAGAAATCACTGGTCTGTACTTAATTTGTATGCCATCTGCAGTATTCTGGTGGAGAATCGAACCTATCTCAAGTCCACAGCAAAATGTTTATCTACATTTTCTGAAATACAACTTCGTGTATAATGAAGTATCACAGTACTTAGACGGGCACTGGGATTATAGTTAGTTGTGCAGAGTCCAAAAGACGGTCAGCTCCGTTATTGTCTTTCTTGAGGAATATCTGAGAATAAATTTTTTACTTATTGGGTCCTGACAAGTCTAGCCAGCAAGACATTGTCAAGAGAGAGAGAGAGAGTCAGATATAGGAGATAGAGAGGGGAAGGGCAGGGGGAGAAGGGAAGGGAGGGAGAGAGAAGAGAAGAGAGATTAACCATGCTTCTGAAGCAGAACACCAATGGTCACATGACCGGGAGGCTGTCATTACAAATATTCTAAGAAGATCAAATCTCAGGATAAGAAAGAATTATAATGATCTAGTACTCATTTAAAGACATCTTAAGACCATGTAAAGAGAGTCATATTTTAAATTTTTACAATTACACTTTATTTTATAGGTGTGTGTGTGTGTGTGTGTGTGTGTGTGTGTGTGTGTGTGTGTACGAGAGTACACTGGCACATATAGACATGCTTGTGCCATGGCATGCATGTGGAGTCCTGAGTTCAATCTGTGTGAGTCCATTCTTGCCTTGGACAACATGAGTTCCCTCCCAGAGACCAAATTTACAGCTTTGGGTTTGATGCAGGCATCTTCACACACTGAGCCATCTTACTAGTTCAGTCATATATTTTCATTTCTGCTGCTAGTAAATCCTATATTTTTTAAGTTTCATTCATTTGCTTTGTGCTTTACTTTCCATTAAGGTTTTTTTGACACAGGGTCTCATGTACTCCAGGCTAGCCTGAAACTCGTCATACTGCTGAGGATGACCTTCAACTCATCATCCCCCTGGCTCAGGTCCCCAAGTGCTTAAATGTCACGTGTACACATCACTCCCAGCTCATTGGGTTGCTTTGAAAGCCTAGAAATAGCATGTGTTATCTTGCCAGTTTATTTTTTACTTAGAAACAAGTCTCCCTTCATGCAGCTTAATCATATATCTTGCCAAAGACTTCTTGAGTTATAGAAGACAAGTGCTACTGGCTTGTTTTTAGATTTGCCATTTATACCAGGTTTCCTAAGCCTTGGTAACAAAGATGCTCTTGTCCACACTAAACAGTTCTGTTTCCACAGGCATAAACCCACTGCCTAAATGCCAACCAGGTGAGGTTCCTGGATCCCTATTCTAAACTCATTATTTAGGAATTGCAATAACAAAGACATTGACCCCTGAAGTGCCCAGGAAAGTGGTATACTTCCATCTTGTGTCTTGCGTCCTCTCTGGGCTCTGCCCTACGAATGCAATCATGTTTACATAAAGATTAGTTCTTGTGACAAGTGTCTGGATTTTGATTTCGGGCTGAATAGAACTTATTCCACAGTGAATCACTGGATCACAGCGAGCGTGTTCTTTTAATTAACTTCCATAAACAGGCCAAAATTGAAATCATCTGTCAGCAAAGACCAAATTAAAGAGCTGAGCATCAGCGCTGCCATCGACTCAAGATCGGTTTTTTAGACTGCAGTGGTGGGAGGTTGGAATTTACAATTTTAAAAGAAAAGACGTTGTTAGGTACAATGAGAAGATTTCACTTTAACTGCTGCTTTAGATACACTGCGATTTGTTTGCTTTTCAAAAATTAAATTTAACTTGAAACTAATATCATTCCCCAAAAAATACTTCCCTTGCTTAAATGCTGTACATGATCTCAAAGTATAATGCAATAAATGTGCAATCCGTCAGCATCCCTAATATAATTATGGTGGACACAGCTCTGTTTGCTCAGCTTGCAGGCTGTGACACTCCTTGATATGGCTCAGAATAAACTGCTAATGCCTCCCTTAATGATTTTAATGATTACTCTAATTCTGTCCTGGAGGGTTTGCCTTTCTCTTATTGACTCATGGTGACCTTGATGCAGTGCGAGTCTACTGTGACTGTACTTTGCAAGAGTGATTTTAGCAAGAAAGTAAGCGAATGTTCAGCTTGGAGTTTCTGATAATTCAATAAATAGTGCACAGATTCATCATGTCTATTAAGGTAAGTGCAGACATCTGTGGTTATGTGTAATGCTGAACAATTAGGTTATCATAGGCATGGAGGTAATGAATGTAATTAGGGAGCAATATGGCATGCATGGGAGGGAAGCAATCTTAGCTGTAGAGTCGGCTCAGGATGCGAATTGTGACTTGGATGTTCCCAAGAGCATGTTAGTAAATGTCACTGGATTTTAATAATACGAGTTGTTAAAATAAAGTCCATCAATGTTTCATATGGTTGTTCTCAAAGTATAATTTGATAATGGACATTATACGCTTAGCATGAAACTGCATATTGAAAGTGCTCAATAAAATACTGTTCCATCAATTTTGCCAGTTAAATTCGGCAACAGATTGTTGGCCTTGCTATGTATCCAGCTCCAGGGACTATACAACACTGTATGGAATCATGTTCATGTCTTAGAAACCTAGTTGCTAGTTTTAATTTGGCAACTATGGTTCCTAGAAAACAATTATTTGTTACAAGTAGGAAAATGTCTGAGTAGAGAATAAGAAAGATGATCTCTATGAGATGCTAGAGAAGAGGAGTCCAGTGTGCATTATGAAGAATAAAAACACTGTCTGGATTATTGCAGAATTACAATTCATTTTGATTACACCCAAAGGGCTGGCATTTCCAAAGCATATTCTGAAGAAGGGTGATTTGGCAGAGTGACTAGTGTTTTCTCAGACCCACTCCAACTATGCACATGGGCAAAAGAGAAAGGAGAAAAAGAGGAAGGAGGGAAAGAAAGGGGGAAGAGCCCTTATTCGTTTCTTGTTCAAATGATTTTGAGATTCTCACAATATAAAAGCAAAATGCCTTCGTTTCATAGATATTACCAATGTAAAGCATTAACATCTATGCATACCTCATCCATGTCTGTTGGGGATATGTTCCAAAATTCCCCAGTGCACATCTGAAATCAAAACAGTATCAATCCTACTTGAATTCTTTCCCTCCTATACATTTCTATGATTAAGTTTAACATATTTAAGCACAGGAAGAGATTAATGACAATAAGCATAAATCTATGAACCTACTTACCGGAAGTATTTTTCTTAGAGTAAAATCTAGCTAGCTTTCTTTCCTTTTTAGCAGGCAGGAGTTTGAACATAGGACTGTAAGCATGCTAGGCAACTGATCTACCACTGATGTATAACCCTACCTCTACGATCTGGCATCTTCACCGGGACCTGCAAAGTCATCGGAAACTTTAATCATCTTCCTCGCTCATACTTGCTTGACTTATCTAGCTGCAACTCTCAACTTGATCTCAACTGGTACCTTAACACTTGGTTCTCCATCACCCTGGAACTATTCTTGCCCAGACTGTCCCTGCAGACTGCTTCTGATGAGCCATTCAAGTTCAACTCGAGTGCCATCTCTCTTTAGAGGACACGCTGCACCTTCTGGACTTCATGTTCATGTTGTCACCCTGATTCTCAGTCATCCTCAAGTGCATTACCTGTTTTATGTTCTTCATTGGAGCTAGGATTATGACATGTTCTCTGTGAGGCTGTCATGTGATTCTGTCTGCTCCAGTTCAAGCAATCACTTTGATGAAGGCAGGATTTGCACCTTCCCTGTTGTCTCAGTCCTCTGCTATGACCAAGTAAGACCTGTTAGAGCGTGCTAATCACTCCATGACCAACGCACAGGACAGCAAATGCCCAAGGTCAAATAACAATTCACTGTATGCAGAATTCATTCTCTCCCAGACATGGATGCTTATTTGTGCTAAGTTATTTATCCAAGGTCACAGAGATAATGAAACTTCAAGACAATTTTACCGGAGGACTCTGCAAATCCAAATCCCATTCCTTTTATAGCTCTGTTACCTGGTGAAAGGCTATAAGGCTTCTAATATGTATATAAATTTTACAAACCTATGTAATTTTCTTCTTAATGTTTTATCAACTGGATACGCTGAGATAAAAGAAAGATTCTTCCACTGCCATGCTATTTCCTATGTCTGAAGAAGTTCGGCTTGGAAATTTTGTCCTATTAATGAGACTCTGCCAATGAGGGAAGAAGGTACAGAAGAAAGAACATGGCATTGCCACGTGTGATGCACATTATATTTGTGAAGATTAACAACTCTTTGCTGCAGACACCACTGTGCTGGTAAACAGGTTGCACAACAAGCTTATACAGGAACTTGGATGCCATGTAGTATGAATCTAAGGCCTGTGAATTCTCCATACTCTTAACGGTTAACAAGTGGTAACAGAGTCCTCAAGAGTAAACTGTGAGGGATTTTTTGAACTGTTAACACCGCCTACATTTCTTTGACACTGACATTTGGATATTCCCAGAATATGATGTGGTATTTTAAAATAAAAATCTTTGATTCCCATCCTGTTCAGTAATAACAGCAAGATATGCCAAATTAAATAAAGCCCTGTTGCTCATGATAGACTCATCCAAAGCTCGCCAAAGTCAGACAGCAGTGGATACATTTACACTTCCCAGGCAATTAAAAAATGTATTTTTTCCACGAGGTGATACAAACCATGAACTGTCTTCTCTTTAATAAAATGGTTCGAAACAGACCTGTGAGGCAAATTTGATGTGAACTCAAGAGATCCTGAATTCATCCAAGCTGCTTTCAGTTAAAGCCCAGTCCTGAACCTAGGCCCATAGGTCTGAGATTCCTATTCTCATGAAGACGGATGGAGGAGGTACAGTTGTCAAATGACCAGCCCACTGCTTTGAAAACTTGAAACTGACCATGGAGGAAAGTAGTTCCCTGATTATTTGGGACTTAGAGTGCAATCTTTTCTGGTTTTGTAGATAACTGAGTACCATGCTCTCTCTCTCTCTCTCTCTCTCTCTCTCTCTCTCTCACACACACACACACACACACACACACACACACACACACACACACCAGGAAACAGGTCTTATAGACAGTGACAGGGTGAAAGTGATTCTGGTTCCCTTCCTTGGAATCTTTACCACTGTGAACGGGACCCTGTAAAAAGAATCTGCTGCAAATGGTGGCACCTTTCCTGCCAGCACCGCCTCACTTTCTGAAAAATCATCCGCCCTTCTACCCTTCAGCTCTTCCACCCTTCCAGGCATAAAGTTCTTAACATCAATCTTAACCTGTATCTTTTGATAAACTATTCATCCTTGCTTTAAACTCTTCTGAAACCATTTCCCATCTTCCTTTGTTTTCCGAATGCAGTTGTAAGCCCCTTCTGGTAGCCATTTCTTCTTACTCTAGGAGATGCTTTTTTTAATATATTGATTCTAGTTCGAGGGTGGCCTGATACAAAACGTTAATGAATGAAACTCAAATTTGAAGGTGTGAAGAAATGATGAAAAGCAATCTTATGTTGTGGAATATTACTCTAAGACGTGTTACATTCGTTTATGCTGTGGATTGTTTTGCTTAATGATGCAAAGATGTGTGGCATTCTTTTATGTTGCATTTGTTTAGCTCTATAAAGCTGTGTTACTTTGCCTTCCTAAAACACCAGAGTGGTCTAATAAAGAGCTGAACGGTAGTAAATAGCTAGGCAGGAGAATGAATAGGTGAGGATGGCAGGCAGAGAGAATAAATAGGAGAAATCTAGAAAAGAGTGAAGATCAAGAAAAGGAGGAGAACACCAAAGGTCAGCCACACAGCCACACAGCCAGCCACAGAGTAAGAAGAGAAGAAAGATATATAGGATAAAGAAGGGTAAAAAGCCTAGAGGCAAAATGTAGTTAAAGAGAAACAGGATAATTTAAGATAGAGGAGCTGGCTAGAAACAAGCCAAGCTAAAGCTGGGAATTTATAAGCCTGCACGTAGGCCCCCAAAGAGAAAAAAAAAAATTACAGTCTTCGTTGATGAGGAATGTACTTCTGTGTATGTTTATCCTATTGTTGAATAAAGCACTGTTCGGCCAATGAGGCAGCAAGTTAGGCAGGACTAGGTGTCGAGGAGGATTCTGGGAAATGTAGTAAAGAAGTGGTGATCCAGGCAGGAAGTGACATAGCCGGGAGATTGATATATAAGCAAGGGCAAGAAGGAAGTCATTCCCTTCTCAAAACAAAAGCAAAAACAAAAACAAAGCCGGGCGTTGGTGGCACACGCCTTTAATCCCAGCACTGTGGAGGCAGAGGCAGGCGGATCTCTGTGAGTTCAAGACCAGCCTGTTCTCCAGAGCAAGTGCCAAGTAGCCTCCAAAGCTACACAGAGGAACCCTGTCTCAAAAAGAAGGAAGTCATTCCCTTCTCTCTTCCTCCTGGTCTCTGCTCTGGAGTCTCCATGTCTTCGTTAGAGTTTCTATTGCTATGAAGAGCTGCCATGACCATGGCAACACTTATAAAGGAAAAACATTTAATTGGGGTGCCTTACATGTTCAGAGGTTTAGTCCCTTATCATCATGGTGCAACATGGTGGCGTGCAAGCAGACTTGGTGCTAGAGAAGTAGCTGAGAATTCTACATCCAGGTCCAAAGGCAACAGGAAGTGAAGTGTGACACTGGGCATGGCTTGAGCATATATAAAACTTCAAAGCCCACCTCCACAGTGAGACACTTCTTCCAACAAGGCCACACCTAGTCCAACAAAGTCATATCTCCTAATAGTGCTACTCCCTATGGGTTTATGGAGGCCGTTACATTCGAACTACCACAAGAAATGACTCTTTCCTGACACAGCCAGATGCTACCTCCTTGTGATTCATAACCCACACCCACTGCTCATAGTCAACACAGAGTCCTCTGCCTGCAGCTGAGCTACCGGACACACAGTAGCCAATACGTACGGAGTAAATCAGAATGTTGACACACAGAAAGATGCTTTGTGCTTTCAGCCTCTTTCAGTACAAGACTCTTGAAGAGGCTTGAAAAATGCTGTAGAGTACTTCTTTAAAAGTACTTAGAATAAGAAGATAGGGTTTGGGTCTCTGGAACAGAGATACTACTTTGTATGTATAATGAAACATAGTCTTGGTTTATCTCAACTGTCTTAGTGTTTCATTGCTGTGAAGAAACACCATGAGCACCACGGCAACTCTTCCAAAAGCCGTTATCCTCACGGTGGGAAGCATGGCAGCATTCAGGCAGACATGATGCTTGAAAAGGAGCTGAGATTTCTAAAGCATGGTCCACAAACAACAGGACACGAACTGTCACACTGTGTGTGGCTTGAGCATAGGTGACCTTAAAGACCACCTCCACAGAGACACACTTCCTCCAACAAAACCACACCTTCTCCAACAAGTCCACACCTCCTAATAGTGCATGCCCTATGAGTCCAGCATTCAAACAACATGAATCTATGAGGGCCACACAATACAGCACCACATCGTATAACATCAGTTTGATCACAACTTATAAAAAAAAAACATCCTATGGGGCAGATGTGATGGCTCAGAGTTTAAGAGCACTGCCTGCTCTTCCAAAGGTCCTGAGTTCAAGTCCCAGCAACCACATGGTGGCTCACAACCATCTGTAATGAGATTTTTGTGCCCTCTTCTGGCCTGCAGGCATACATGCAAGCCCAAAAACTGTACACATAATAAATAAATAAATCTTAAAAAAAAAAAGAACATCCAGCCCAGACATGGTGGTACATCATGACTTCCTGGCTATCCTGGCTATATAGCAAGACCCTGCCTCAATACACACACACACACACACACACACACACACACACACACACACACACACACACAGAGAGAGAGAGAGAGAGAGAGAGAGAGAGAGAGAGAGAGAGAGAGAGAAATTTCCTGGGACTTATGCTCATGCTACTCTGCCCTTCCTGTCTGGAAGGATGAACCTATCCTTACCTTCAAGCGTCAGGAAAATGAAAAAGCAATCCACCTGAACTTGACGACACCCCACTATGCTCTATAATCTAAATGACCCCTCCCTTCCACTCTGCTTCCTCATCGGAAGCACAACCTTCTTTGGCTGGTTGTGTCAGGCACTGGGTTTTCTCAGTGGTGGGCCCAGGCGCAGGTCAACTCAGCAATGCAGGCCCTTGGCTCAGTTCACCTCTAGGCAGATGACATCTGACATCTAGTCTCTGCTGCAATTTTCTGAATTTAGAATCCAAAGCATATTGGTGAATTGGACTATCCAGATCTTGAAGCATTATGTAGCCCGTAATGTGAAACTGTTGGGTTCACAAGGTGTGCCCAAGACATCTTGATGTGGATAAAAATTTACAAGTTTAGAAGGCAAAATGTATTCATTCCTCCTACCTCTTGTGAGTTTATTGGACATCAGAAATTAGAATACAATGCAAATCCTGAAACTCTCAGGTCAGGTTGTGGAGCAAAACAAACTGAGCACAAGCAATTGAGAAAGCAAAGCACAGGAATCTGTACTGGAAAAAAAAAAAAAAGAGGCAATGTTTCTGTGGATCCCTGAGTGCCTCATCCACAGCATTTAATCCTGGTTGCAATTCTTTCTTTATGTCTAGATTAGAGAACACACCCATTTCTTTAAATCACATTTAATTTGTTTCCTGGAAATTCTAACGTTTTTTTCCAAGAGAACAACGTCCCCATTGCCAAAATCTCCTCTTGGCCTGGTGTTTCTCAAACTCTGAGTTTGAGCACTGTTGGTTTCACTTATCACACAATGTTACTGGCTTCCTGGATGGCCTGGGAGAACTGCAGTATTTTCCTGTTCCAGAACATAACTGCCACAGCAGGCTGATTGTTACAAAGAGTGAAGTGTGGGCAAGAGGTAGTTACACCTTTACTGTGCCCCCCTCAGATGCCAGTGGAATGTGCTGCCCTGCAGAGAAAGCAATTGCCCTGTTTGCACAGTTACACTCTGGACACACCAAGCGGAGCTCAGATTGACACTAAGATTTTCTTCAACAATATGAATCGCTGGTGGAGCAACACATAGTACAGCTTTGGTCAAATGGAAAAGCCACTTTTTGAGGTATTTGTAAATTGAAGACCCAGGGACTCAAAATGCCTTCAATCTAGCCCGTTTTGAGATCTGCAATAAAAACTGAATTCATTCTGCCCAAACTGACGGGCAATCTGCATTCCTGTTGAAAATGTGGCTAAATGTATTTAGGTTTCTCATTCCTAAGGCATAGTTGGTCTAAACACCACTCTTTTACCTCTCAGGACATTTTCCTGCTATATTTTCTGAAGTAATACATCTTCAGTACCTTAGGATTTTCTCCCAACTCATGCACGGATACAAAAGTCCTAACCTATCTAATAAAATGCTTCTTTATCCCTTTTGGAGAATATGGAGAAGATATTTTTTCTTTGGCTTTATTTTTTACTTCAAGCATATGTTGTATAGTGTACATGTTTGGGTGTGTCGGCATGTGTGTTGGGGGGAGTTTCTCCATCACTCTTTAACCTTATTCTTTGAGTCAGTGTCTCAATCAATCCCAGAATTCAGTGCTGTGCCTCTTCAGTAGCTAGTTTGTTCACGGGATTCCATCTTTCTACCGTCTGGGGCTTCAGTGACAGGTGATCTATCAGTGTTAGCATAGTTTCTGTGGATCTGAACACAGGTCCTCTTACCCACAGGGCAAGACCCTTAACTAACACATCATCTCTGAAAGTTCCTTACTATAGCAATCCATTAATTTCGATAATTTCAATGGAAAAATATTAATTGCCTTGTACACATTTTCAGTCACAATAAAAATCGAGATGAAAAAGTCACCTCCAGCAGAGAGAGATGAAAGATAAGCAGAAAACTCAGAAGACAATGTAGCTTTGACCAGAGGTTCAACTTTAGTCCCCATGGTCAGCCAAGGTATTGTGAGGGACACAGGATCTATTCACAGTAACTTTGCACACTATTGTTTAATGTTCTGTTACTAGTTACTGCTATTAAAGGCTTACATGTAATTTATAGAATTACATTTTATCATAGGTGTGTAAGGTGATACCTTGCTTGTACTCTAACAAATAAAGCTTGCCTGAAGATCAGAGGGCAGAGTTAGACACTACTTAATCATAGAGGTTTGGGGGTCTGTAGAGACAGACAGGAAGTGATATGACTGGGCCGAGAGACTGATGGGAGGTGGGAGGAGATAGGAGCTTGCTTTCTTTTTGCCTGGGAAGTTGGGGAGGTAAGGTGTGGCTGTGGCTTGCTCCTTTGTCTCTCTGATCTTTCAACTTTTAAACCTATATCTGACTCAGGGATTTTATTATTAAGATCAATTAGAACTCATGCAACAGATGTGTATTAGGCCAGAGTTTCAGTAGGATTTAGTACTAACCATGGATTTAGGTTTCCATGGGTGAGAATTACTAGATCCATGGCTTGGTCCGAAAATAGGTAGCAAGCACTCATATACATTTTATTTGACTTCTTCATTTGGCATGGAAGAGGTCATAAATGAAGCCCAGGTAGTTGCCTATGTCAGTAGGTAGGGTGCTTCTGCTTGCTAGATCACACCACTGAAGAATATCTCTGAGATACTAGAAACCAAGAAAAGGTCATTTTTGAAAATTTCTATTTCCATGTCTAGAATTGTAGAGTCAACTCTCCTGGCCCTGAAATTCCAACTGATTCCATTTCTATACTAACGTCCTTACATGCGAATTACATGTGAATTACATTTATATCTTCTGACCCCTTTCAATGTTCTTGAATGTTCTATAAGCACATCTCACTCGACACAAGAAGAATTCTGGAAATGTGCATGCAAAACTAAACTAGGGTATGTGACTCTGAGGCGGGGGACACTGCCTTTAAGCCATGATGTAAAGAAAAAAAAGAAAAAAAAAACATGCTGTGTTCAATTTTTCTTATTAAGAATAACCATTATGAAAATAAATATGCTCTTTAAATCATTAAACATATTAAATTAAATAAGCATATTGAATATTAAATTAAATAAACTGAAACAAATTGGAAGAGGAGAAATTTGACAGTTCTTATCTTGCATCTTTTGCAGAGAAAATAAAGAGGGAAAAGACCTTAGGATAAAGTGCCTGGTGTTTGGGTTCTGCCCACACCACAGGGGCTTAGGAATTTTTCTTCCTACTACCAATAACATGAAAAAAAAGATTTTTTAATGATACAATGCACATGATTAGAAGGCTCAAATTTTAAGATGTAGATGACCATGTTATGTTTAAAATTAATTCTCTTTTAATGGCATTGGCAGAGGAGACATTTAAATTCTCACAGGCTGCTCTGCCAGTTAAACCTCCCCTCCTTTCACTAAGGCCCAGAGTGCCCAAGGACTTTCTCAACTCATACGACACAGTGTCTCTCACAAGTCCGTCCACTAGAATCACTACCTGAAAGACTTCAGGCACTGTTCTTACACAGACACCATGCTACCTATTAAACCAGAGTTCCTGAGACTGGGACATGCTTTTATAGGCTTTGAGGTTTGTTTGTTCATTTGTTTCAAAAGTCACCTGTATGATTCTAATATACAGGGCCTAATTCTGTTTTCTTATAGAATAGAACGTACTACTTGTGAGGCAGGACTCTCATCTCTTAACAGGTTACCTGCAATGCCCCATCACAGCTATGTGAAGGATGAGTCTTTGGAGAACTTAAATAAATCTTTCGGACATCTAATTTAACATAGAGGGAGGTCTATATTAACCAGATGACTAATGAGCTTGGTCCCTAACCTTGTTTATGTACTGTCTACATGAGCCTGTGCTGAACCTCCTGGGACCCATCTGTAAACCTTAGTAGAGCCTGGAGAATGGTGGCAGGTTGTACTCTGCATAACCTTCTAGTCTCCACTTGGAATTTAAGATCCCAAAAGAAAATTTTTGTGAAATATCTTATTGCATCCTTCTTTCCAGGATTGTAATCAGAACTTTGGCCATTTGGGTGTATTATTTTTCTCTTTTGGTTTCCCTTGGAAGAGAATGGAAACTCTGAGCCTTTGGCCACTCCTCCATCTTGTTCTGATTTGTGCATTTAGTGGGCCAGTGTAATTTGTGTGCTCCCTTTAATATCAAGAGAATTAAGCTGCATTATGTGGAAAATGTACAATGAAGATTTATAGACCTCAAAAGCGAATTTAAAAATTAAATTAAATGTTCAACTTTTCTTAAAGGTGGAAGTGGTGCATTTGAAGTGCTTGCCAATGTTTGGGTTGCAGGGGGAAATATGGGTAAACTCAACAGGTTCCCTTTGTTTAGTTCCTAGATCTTCTTTGCATAGAACTTTGAGGGGGAAGCTCACAGACACACAAAGACTAGAGTGACTCTGTTCCCATCACAAGCAAAATTGTTCCTGCCATCTACTAGAGCCAGGAAGAGTGAGGAGTGATTTGGGTGGAAGTCTCCCTGAAGAATGTTGCTTGTTACTTCTGTTTAATGTGGTCACCTCAAATTTCTCAGACTGTCTCCTTTTAAATATCATTGTCCAGGCTTGTTTTTATCTCAGGGTTAATGTATTTTACAAAGCACTAGTTGTATAGTTTCCTACATAGCATCTATACAAACTGTATTTTTTTTTTCCTGTACTAATGTTAGAGCCGTGCTTTCTTCTGTTCCCAGAACCACAGTACCTTACATGTTGCCAGGCAAATAGTAACATTCAGGACCTTTTATTGAATGAGTATCCCTTCTACCATAACCATTCTTCCCACATACATTGTCCTATTAATTATAGGAATTGGCAAAAAGCACAATGAGGAATATACTCATGCTACAATTTTTGTGGTTTTAAAGTTCTGATTTATATAACCTACAAACTACTGAAAGCATAAAAAACCCAGAAAATTAAAGATGGCTTTAGATGAGCTTAAATCTGAAACTACAACTGAAAACTCAATTCTCCCCCTTGTTAGCAACTTGTCTAATCATGTAAGTCCTTGGTTACCATATACACTAAATCTCCAAGAGATAACAAGGGCATCCTCGTAGGATAGACTAGGACAATATATAATTAAAAAGCCAGCAGAGTTGATATCCCATGATAGAGTCTAATTGTTCTAATTTCATTTTTGTATCTGTAATAAAATATCCTGACAAAAACCAATAGGGAAAGTATAATTATTTGATTTCCAGTAGTGATGTCCAGGCAGGCACATCACATCCACAGTCAAAAACAGAGAAATATAAATATGTGCATGGATCCTGACTTTCCCTCAGCTAGCCCCTTCCACTTCCCAGGAAAATACCATCACAGTGGGCTGAGCCTACTAACCATCAAGACAATTACCCAAAGACTTGACCACAAGCAATCTGAGACTCCTTCCCTACTGTTTGTAGGTTGTAACTAATCAGCATGTTCCCCATCGGTCAGTCTGGAGTCCAAGAGCTCCCACTTGCTCGAGTCAACTAGGTCCCCTGAACGTGGGTGTCAGTTAGGGGGCTTGGGCAATCTTTAGGGCCTCTGGCAGTGAAACCAGTATTTATCCCTAGTGTATGAACTGGCTTTTTGGAGCCCATTTCTTATGGAGGGATACTCTCTCAGCCTAGATACATGGGGGAGGGCCTCCGTCCTGCCCCAAATGATGTGACAGACTTTGATGATTCCCCATGGGAGGCCTCACTCTCCCTGAGGAGTGGATGGGGAGCCGGATGGGGGGATGGTGGGGGAAGTGGTTTGGCAGAAGAGAGAGGGAACTGGATTGGTATGTAAAATAAGATTGTTTTTAATTTAAATGAAAATAATTAAATTAAATGAAACTAATCAGCACCTTTCAGTTAATGCTTGCTGAATCAAAATCTTAGAAATAGATAAATAACCACTAACAATTTTAGATGGGAGGTTAAGGAGTCTGTTTCAAGGTGGAGAAGACTCATGTCAATCACCATGAATCTGTTTCTGGGGTTCCTGAGATCCAGCTGCAACAGGAATTTCACTCTGCCTGTGGTTTCTGGAGTCACACCAGAGGTCTGGAGTAATTTGAATTAAAGTCCCCGCTATGATAATATCAAAGAACCTAGAATTTCTATTGTCCCTAGTTTTACCCTGATTACTTTTTAAAAAAATCAATATTAAAATTATTTTACAAACCACACCGTAAAGTAGCATGCAGATATGCCATTTGTAAAATTAGCACTGGAAATTATAGTTAATATCACACGCAGGAGCTCACAGCTTTTTTTTGCACTTTGATCTCCTTGATTTATTGTGACAAGCACTTTGTACCTAACTTGTTAAATGCAAGTCTCCCTTTATCCAAGACCAACAACATTTTGAACTGCTAGCAACTTATATAGTTTATGACTTTAAAGGAATTACATAATTTATTTGTAGCTTAGTTTCTTCAAGTGTTATATGAGATAGCGAGAGTACTGTTCCTTTATGATCATTTGAGCATTACAAAAGTTCACTGATGTGAAGAACACTGACAGTGCTACAGCACTTATTAGAGTTTAATAAATATTTGCTATTTTAATAGTGCTAAGTTGATGGGTCTATCTTTTTCTTTCTCTGCCTCTCGGTATCTCCAGCAGACACACACACACACACACACACACACACACACACACACACACACACACACACACACACACACACTTCAGAAAGAACATCAGCAGCAATTATGGCTGATGGTCACTTTCCCTGAAGATATTACAACACTAGTTCATTTTGGGTCAAGTGTAAGCTCAGTAGGTATTTTCAAACTTCAATATCACTGAGGATAGCTGCAGAGTGATCTTTAAAAAAATCTCATCATTGTACATACATATTCTTGAGTAACATATAGGCTTTTATTTATTTATTTATTTTAGAATAGAGAAGGCTAGGCTTTTTCTTTTTCTTTTTTGTTTTTTTTTTTTTTTTTCAAGACAGGGTTTCTCTGTGGCTTTGGAGGCTATCCTGGTACTAGCTCTTGTAGACCAGACTGGTTTCAAACTCACAGAGATTCGCCTGCCTCTGCCTCCCAAGTGCTGGGATTAAAGGTATGCACCACCACTGCCCAGCTGGACTAGGCTTTTTCTAAGTGTAGTTTACTAAGCACCTACATTTAAAAATCTCAGGAATTTTTAAAGATGTAAACACTTGTTCCTGCCCACTCCTGCTGAATGAGAGTCTGAGAGCATGAAGCCAGAAAACACATTCCAAACAGATTCATTAAACAATCTCTACCTGTGATGAAATTTGAAAACATCTGCAACAGACTGAATGCATTTTTATCATACAATTTAACTATCATTAAGTCACAAAAATGCTGTATTAACCTCACTCACAGAAATCAAACAAAGGTGGCAAGTAACCATTGAGTACCTCTCTGTGGTAAGTACTATATTTCAAGACACATGTACCCTAATTTGTGTCCAAAAGGAAACTTCCAGTAAATTTCTGTATATAATTTTGTTTCTGAAATCAGTTTCATGATGTATTCTTCAAAACTCTGTCATGTGACTGAGATTAAGGTTGTGATAGCCATGGAACAAACCTAGTGGTTACATTATGTAGGCACGGAATTCTAAAAGAAGAACTATCCATCAAGTAAAACAGAAAAAGTGTATAATAAGTTTGGCAGACAGATTACATAATATTATGTCAATAAACTATAAAGCAAAAGAGGAAATATCTACAGTGTGTCAGGGCCATACAAGTCACATTCGCAATGGACCACTGTCCAGCCCTACCAGAAGCCATGCCCACAGCTCGAGAAGAAACCGTGTGTGTCTGAGTGGACACACTTGCCTTTCCCTGCACTTGCTGGGCATGAGTTGCAATGCCTACTAGCCTAGTATTATTCAGAGATTGATATAATCTTTCATATTAAAATCCCACCTAGAACACAGCCGTGTGTGGAGGGAACTCAACCCTAAAAGAACATCTCTTTTGACCCTTCATAAAACTCCAAGAGTCTTGAAGTTGATCCTGGAGTTCACATGCAACACGATTCTGGTGCCAAATGATGGAGCCCTCTCTCAAGGCTCAACAATGTCCTTGGCATCAGAGGCCAAGAAAGCTATGCAAGGGAAGACACTGAGGAAGGTTATCACTATTACAAAGCAATAAAGAAGTGATAATTTTCCATGCTGTGTTACTTGAGGCAAACATACATTTAAACTAAGTTTTTAAAAAGGTTTTGTAACTTGAAGGGAGATACATTTGGGCACACATAGGTTACTTTGGGGAATGAGTGGGAGAGAGAGATGATTAAGATGTTTTCTATTGATCTATGGATTTTCAAAGTATAAAAATTAAATAATCTGAGTGAAAACTAACATTTGATGATACAAATATTTGAAGTTTTAATCACAGCAAAGCATCTCATCTACCCTTTCTCCTGTATCTCATTAAAAAGGGGGATTCTTCTATTGAAAGATAGTTTTTGCCTGTGATCGCTGTAGGTACTGAGGGTCAAGGGACTGGACAAAACCCTAAGCCATTAAGCTTTCCTCAGCTCTTGAAAAATGTCTTCATGTTTGACTTAGAAAACTAGGAGGCATATTTGCATTTCCCACCCCTAATGGGAGAACCATTTTCTTATGGAAGAACACACTGGCGAAAAGATGCCAATGAAATAACTGGGTTTCAAAAGCCATGGACTGTTCTCAGTACAAATAGCATTTGTGGTTTCAAGCGCAAATCTCTGTGGCTGGGGTAAGGGAAGAGGAGCTCAAACTGAGCCTCGTGTGGCTGTTCTGATGAGCAGGAAATGGACAGCATGTTCAAAACCACTCCAGCCTTCCAGGTAAGGGACTACCATGTTTCCATTGTACGACAGAGCACCACCCTCTCCATTCCTTACTCATCCAGCCATCAGTTTCTTTAATTCAGAACTTGGTCCTGTTTATCCCAGGGCAGCCTTAATTGACACTCCACACAAAGTATAACACGTTTGACCCTAACAGTTAGGTGGGCCAGTCCATAATTTTAACTGTTATTTGCTCTTGAGCTATGAGATCACTGAAAAGATTTTCATGGAAAAAAAACAAAGTAAAAGAACTAAGGGAAGAATGCCAGGAGGGAAGAAAAATAGAAGAGAGGGAAGGAGGAGTGAAAGCTAAAAATAAAAATGAGATCCTCTGTGGAACAGTAAGGTTAAATACTAGTGGTGTCATACATGTCCCTGCTCAGTGACTCTGGAGCCTGGATTAAAGGTAGCCTGGTGTCACTTGCCTAGATGAGACAACATTCAGCTAATCCACATCCTTTGACTGCCTGTCTGTCTCCCAGCTACCCTCCAAATAGGCAATACAGATGAAGGAAGTCAGGGCCTGGAGATAGAGAGCACAAACTGGAAAAACAAAGTGTTTGTGAGGACCCTGGGTTGTGAGGCACTTAGCACTGCATAAATCACAAAAGAAAAACACAAAAGGAAACTATTTATTGTTCTGCTATGACACAATTCAGCATTATTTGGCACTTGTTCTCAAAAAAAGCTTAATGTCAAAACTTCAGTTTCATGAAACAACAGGTTTGGTCAAGGCCAAAATGGTTTGGGACTTTTTTCTCTTGTGGTATTTCCACTGCTGGTGATAAGCCCAAACCTAGGCTTCATACCCAGATGAAAATAAGCATAAATCTTCAACCCTCAGAAGCAGCCGGAACTTAGTGTGAAGACTGAAGGAATGACAGCTTAGATTAGCTTGTATTTTTAACCTGAACTAGACCCTGAACTTTTATATGAAGAAAACTGTTACTGTGCTAGTAGATGAAAATTCATCTCTAAAGAAGAAATATCCAGAAATCCCATCTACTCCATCAAATGTCAGGCAATCACCAATGATTCATGACAAATTCTTGTTATGTTATTTTTTTTTCAGTTATCCCTGGTAAGGGGTTCAGTCATGAGTTGAAATTTCTTTAGGAATCATAACAGAACTAAACCTTTCAAACTTAACAATCAAAAATCACTTAATGCTCAAAGAAAAAGAGGAACCCAACAGCCTTTGTGAATAGCACTTCAAGACCACATAGCTGGTCAGTAATTATCTGTTGTTTATTTATTTATTTATTTATTTATGTATATACATATTGGTCTCTCTCTCTTTTTTTTTTTAACATGGACAGGATGAGGCACATAAAAGCACTTATTAAAGGACATGATTTTGCCTTGAAGCCAGCCCTGTGTCTGCCCCCACAGGATGTACATGGTCTCCCCAGACCTTGTGTTGATTGCCCTCTGTGGGAAGTCGTGGTCAACTCTAATTAACTAATTTACTTTCAACAAGTGTTTAATTAGGGACTTTGCCCATATGTTGTGCTCGTTTGAAGATCCTGCCCCAAGTAAGAGCTCTATTCAAAGATGTCATCTGATTCTCTGGCATAAGAATTCTTGGAATATATAGAAAAATCTACATCCTTTGACAAGTATTATATACAACAATGTTTAAGTTAGAAAGGGCACGGGGCTACTCACCATGAGGGTAAAATACAGTGCTGTTTGATCATGGAACTGGAGATGAACCCTGGAAATTCAAGAGAAATATTCAAGAGAGATGAAGTCGTTGTCACCAGTGTTGACAGAAAATAATCCTCTGTATTCCTTGACTATCAACTATGTCCCAGGTGCCTTCTCTGCTGACTCCCTTAATGCTCTCAAGAATTGTCGGATGCAAATAGTGCCCATTTTGCAGAGAAGGGGGCAGGGCAGAAATTTTAATTTTAATTGTAATTTTAATCAAAATTACAACTGTCAGGTGTGAATTCGAGTGCAAAGCCTGGAAGGTCACACCAAATCTCTGGTGGGAGTCTTAAAGCGGTGCTCCCCCAATTCAGTAAGCAACAGAAGGTCACTGAAGGTGAAACCTGGCAGAGTGTAGCTCTGTGGGTCACGGAGGGTTGTAGGAGCAAGTACTTCTAAGAGGCTCAACCTTCACCTTAAGTGGTAAGGACTCCAGCAGCAATTAGAGCATTCTCAGGTGTCCTGGGGCTTGAGGGACCAAGGACAGAAGTGACTGAGACCCTGCTCAGCTATGAAGTCACACTCTAGGTCAGGTTCCCACTATGTTCACATATAACAGAGAGTGTAGAATAAACCAGAGAGTCTCCCGAATCTCTCCCAGAAGTAATAGAGTAAGCCTAAAATTCTATTGTCTGCTAGGAAAGGAGGCAAGTGCCCTGAGACATATTAAAAGGAAAATTCTTTAAGCCAGTGAAATTTGGTTTATCTGTGGGGGTGGGAGGAGTCAGTTTCATAGATTTGGCAGCCGACTCACTGAAAAGAGTTCTGGGAACATTAGCCAACACTGTGACGAGACTGTGTTAGAGAAAAATGCACACAAAACATGGAAAATGAACTAAGTGTCTACAGCTTACTCAATTAACCAGTCATTTGGTTACAGCTTAGACAGTCAACAGTTTGTCATTTCAATAACGAAGCGTCTTCTGCAGGAATCAAAGCTCCATTGCTGTGACTTAAACACTATTGATGTCACCACTGGGAGCATTAAACTACTGATTTGACTACTGGGACAAAGACAGGTACAGGGTCCAAATCCACGGTCTCCTACCAAACAGGCTTTTCCCATAGAACAAAGTTTTAATTTTAACAAAGTCTATCTTTTTTTTTTCATGGATCATTCTTTTGATGTTGCAGTAACACAAAACATTATTAAACAAACTTGAGTAAGAGTTACCTGCAGAGGTTATTAATTTAGCCGTCTTACTCCCTAGATTCCTGAGTTCCCAAGTACATTCAGAGGGACAAAGGAGAACACAGAAACGTGTTCTTCAGTCATACCTCATATGATTTTAAAAAATATATTCTCTTCTCATATATTCCATCCAACCATAGCTCCTCTCCTCTCTACTCTTCCCAGCACCCCCACCTCATTTCTCCCCCAGATTCACCCCCCTTCAGAAAAGAGTGGCCCTTATCCTTTGGGTAATACTGTCCTAGCTAATGTGAGAAACTTACCCTGGAGTTTGGTAAAAGTTACAAATTTATGTGACCTACATGTAGACAAGTGAAAAGTATATTCAAGGATACTGCTACAAATGCAGTGTGTGTGTGTGTGTGTGTGTGTGTGTGTGTGTGTAGACATGCTTTATAATACCCATGAAGATATTTTTGTATTTACACATATGTGAGGCTACTAATTTATTTTGTATTTATTTAAGCCATACCCAGTTTGTTTTTTGTTTTTTTGCTTGTTGGTTTTTTTTTTTTTTTTTTTTTTTTTTTTTTTTTTTTTTTTTTTTTTTTGCAGCCAGAAATACTCAAACTGATTTGTATGTTCTATGCTAGACATATAGATTGAACTTATTTTCCCCGAAAAAGCCCCAGTGACTCATGGCATGGAGAAAGTGCATCTGACAAAAGAAAAAAAACAACAACAAACTCTGTGATAAGTTTCAACACAGAAGTGTTTGAGGCAGGAGGCAGGAATGACCAGGTTCTGGGAACAGAAAACTTCTATGAATAATTGAATAAATGAACAGGTAATCAGGGGACCCCAGGCAAAGAACTGGCGTGTGAAACAGCTTAGATATCCTTGCAGACAGATGACTGCAAGGAGCTCTCTTTACCACACTAAGTACAGAGAACTGGATCTGTTCCGGACATGAGCGACCTCGTCTCTGCTGGTGAGCACAGGGAGCAGGTTTATAGGATTATATGCTGTCTTGACTCAGATACCCGGATTCCAATTTCAACTCTGTTTCACATTGTCTAATTTTGCCTACATTTTTGAGCTTCTCAAACTTTTCTTTCCTGAGACATAAAGTTAGCTATGTCTAATCTTCCTGTGTCATGAAATTGAAAGATAATGAAATGCTACGTTCTTGGCATGTCATTGGTGTGGCTGTGATGACTATTGCACTCATACAAAGGAAGACGTTCCTGAGACACTTAGTATCCAGTTGGCAGTTCCTGAGATACTTAGTATCCAGTTGGCAGGCACATGAGGCAGTACCAAAGCTGAGTGAACATGAGGGAGGTGTAGGACAGAATGAGAAGCATAGTATTTTAAACTACCTTGAAATAATTTAATTTATTAATCACTTTAGAAATCATATAAACTGGAAATCAAGGTTGGAGTGATGATCGCAGCATCAGGGATGGCGTAGAGAATAGAGTCAAGGAGGAAGCAGAAGACCATCTGAGACCTTGTTGCTGTCGGAAGCAGAGACAGAGGGAGGTAGGGAGGAACAGATGAATAAGAGAAAACAGATTTAAAAGACATTTTAAAATAGAATTGCTTGGATCTCATGCTTTAGTTAAGACTTGGGGATGGGCCGGACGTTGGTGGTGCACACGCCTTTAATCCCAGCACTTGGGAGGCAGAGGCAGGTGGACCTCTGTGAGTTCCAGACCAACCTGATCTACAAAAGCTAGTTCCAGAACAGCGTCCAAAGCCACAGAGAAATCCTGTCTCAAAACAAAACAAACAAACAAACAAACAAACAAAAAAGGACTTGGGTATTATGGTGAATAACACTTGTAGCCAGCCTTTAGGAGACGTGGTTACAGTGTCTCCCTACATTTGGGGATGATGTTTATTTATCTAGCTTTGGGATAGTGATGTCATTCCCTAGCAACTAGCCTATGGGAGCTGAAGTCAAATCATCATTGCCCTATTCTCACTCCCTACTGGAACTACTCCGTGCTTTGCCCAAATCAAGTCTCCCTTTCTCTGACAAATCAATATGCAACCTTCAGTATACAAGTGTCATGTTCTGCTATGATGTCTACGTTTACTCTTTTTTTATTTCTCAATCTTTTTTCTCTTCTGTAGCTCTTTAGCAAGCAATAACCAGCATATAAGAGAACTTATTAAAAATAAAAATTCTAGGTATCCATTATAAGCATTAAGAAATCAGAAATGCCAAGCCTAGATCTAGTAGTCTGTGTTTGAACAAGCCCACCAGGTAATTCTAATGCATTCTGGATTCTATTCTGTAGACACACACATCCACAGTAAGATTCAGGATACCAGTGTTTTGTAACATTCTGGCTTTCTCATGAGGAAGCAACTTCTGCAGCATTCTGCCAAACTCAGAGACAAAACTCGTGGTTTCTGAGTCCTAATGATGGGGGCAACCCAGTGCCTACCCCCAAGCAGAGATACACACACCATTCTAGGTAAAATCAATATGGTACAATCACAGTCAGTTTGGGCTGCTCTGTGACTGAGCTTGTACGATCTGGACCTTCTTCCAAAGGTAAATGAAAGTGTTCAGAATAGCTGTGCATTACACACTATAAAGCTACCTCGAGACCAATCTAGAAACAATGCCCTGAAATCCAGCTAGGAGAAAAATTGGAGGGCATTGGAATATGTGAGGAAGTAATCAAAAGGAAAATTGTCTGGGACATTCCACTGCTCTTAGGGACAAGGCCACTCTAACTCCAAGAGGCAAATATAATAGCTCATCATGCCAGGTCAGTGGGTAAAATTTCAAGGGTCAACAAGCCATGGTCTTAAAGGCTCCAATTACAAACTAGATCACCAGACAGATGCCCAATTGTCTACTGGACTCTGCAGCAAAACTTTATGCTACTAGGAAGGAGGGGGTGGGGTGAGTCTTTGGCTCTTGGGAAAGAGGATTAATCCTACCCTGACCCCTGGGTCTCAGCTTCCAACTATCCATTAAATGTCTGGCTCGGTCACATCCCTGGGTGGGCTGCATAATTTCAGAATAGCTCTGAAATCCCTTCCTGTCTGTGTTCCAAATA
Source organism: Cricetulus griseus (assembly GCF_003668045.3). Lineage (NCBI taxonomy): Eukaryota > Metazoa > Chordata > Mammalia > Rodentia > Cricetidae > Cricetulus > Cricetulus griseus. The sequence goes on along the minus strand of NC_048603.1, from coordinate 9,725,461 downwards.
AAACCCTCTGTACAGAACATTTTTCTCGTTTTCTCATCCAATGAGCTCTTCTGTTGAAATATTGTTAGATATATTCAACTTACACTGCCCTGCCCCTAATAATACAGAACTACAGTTCCAAACTCTTTCTCTAATGGTGAGAAACTTAAATATCTGAGCTGCTGCCCATCAGCACTGCTTACTTTCTCACAGTTCATCTCCCTGACCCTCTAAGATAATTACTGGTAGCTTGGCTCATGGTTAGACATCTTCATACCAAAGCCAGACAAGTAGGACTACTCTGAGGTCAAAAGAGAGACCTTTCATCTCCCCGATACTCCTAATAATAGGAACTTAGTGCAAATAGCCAGAGAAGGACCCACATTCTGAATTCTGATCCAAGCATTTAGGACATCCACCGTAACTGCCACGTCACTGTCTTTTAGAATCTCCTAATCTATATATATCCTGTCTTTCCTTATCTGAAAAATAGGGATAACTGTGAAGACAATGTCACGACTAGCACATGGTAGCAACTAGATGACGGTGATGATAATGATGATACCACTGCAGTCACTTCTAGTTCTGTCCCAGAGTTCTCTTCATCTTCTGGTTGAAGAAGTCACCACGTCCATGGATTATATTCTGACATTTCTAGTTCACTAGGACCTTGTGTTTCACCTATACAAAATTCATCTACTGAGACCTTTGTTAATGCTCCTAAAGCCACAATGTATAGTGCCATAGCTTATAGCTCAAATATATGTCATAGCTCAAATAATATATACGTGTGTGTGTGTGTGTGTGTGTGTGTGTGTGTGTGTGTGTGTGTGTGTTTGAACTCATCTGATTCCTACCATCTTCAGGGTCTTAGGTGCTACTCTTCTCTTAATGTCAAGCAAACATTTTTTTACCCCTGAAATAGATCTCTAAGATCATACAATCCATAAAAAGCAGCTATGAGTTTTTATGACAATACCAATGTCAACAGTTTACATTTAGTGAGCTCCTCTTTTCAGTACTATGCTAAAAAATGAAAATTACGTGAGTGAATACATTAAGGAATTTGCTAATGCAAAACAAAACTATGATGGGAGCTATGACATTTGGTGCTAAGTTGTGTGAAAGTAAAAAAAAAAAAAACAACAGTAGCAAATCACCATTATTGTTTATTAAGAATGTGATTTTTTTTCAGGAACTATATCAGATACATATAAAGTACAGAACCTTTCTCGTTTATTTGTAATAATAAATCATTTTAGGTACTTGAATAGGTACAGGAGACAAAAAGAATTTGCTTGTACACTGCTCCTACATAATAAGATAATAAATGACAGAGGTAGGACTGAAGTCCAGGTCTACCGACAAAACTAGCCACTGTTCTAGTTTGCTTTCTGTTGCTGTAGTAAATATCAAGAGCAAAAGTAAAATGAGGAGGCAAGGCTATGTCCTATCATCAAGGGAAGCCAAAACAGAAGATCAAAACAGGAACCTGGAGGTAGGAACTGAAGAAGAGACCAGGAACACAATTTATCACCTTTTGTTTCTGCCCAATTAGCTTTCTTACACTGACCCATAACACCTGCCCTTGGCAGGACCACCCATAGTGAACTAGGTCCTCCTACATCTGTTAGTTATCAAGAAATGGGCACAGACAAACCCACAGGTCAAAGTGATAGAGCATTTTCTCAAGGCGGGTTAACTTTTTCTAGGTATGTCAAGTAGACAACCAAGAATGGCTACCATAGTCACCATCAGTACACAATGAACTTCCACCTGGGACCAAATGATCTACTTAGTCAAGAACATATTTAAATAATTATTTGGTACTTAGCAAAATCACCCTCTCTCTCTCTCTCTCTCTCTCTCTCTCTCTCTCTCTCTCTCTCTCTGAACCATTATGAAAATGGGAAATGAATGGAACAGACTATGTTTTACAAAACAGACTACCAAGTACAAAAGTCTAGAGAAAATGTTTATTATTATTGGGTACTAGTTTTGCCTGCTGGTACTTTGGAGTACAAAAGATGGAGAAGTTAGAGATATAAGATATTTAAACTTTGCTTTCAAGGTGATGTTAAACCACTGTCAACTTTAAAGTAGAGCCGATTATATTGTCTACAGGAAGTAGGCAAGTCTTTCTGAACCCTGTCCTAAAATGTACATGTCTCCTCTTATTTCTCTATATGACTAAGGCAGTAAGCCATATATTTGTGTCCTATGTCTTGCATTCTGATTTCTTGATATGGCAAATATTTACAAAGTGCCTAGTCCGAGGGGCAATACGTAAATAAGAGCCTAATGCTAATGCTCTCATTAACATAGGCACAAAATACTTAGCAACATATTAGCAACTCAAATTCAGCAAATAATAATAAACAATAATATGCCACAGCCAGGTGTATGAGCTTGCCTTTCGTTAAAAGCAACAGAAACATGTCCGTCAAATCATCTGTCATCTGATTTGTCATCTATATTATAACAAAAGGAGAAATTCATATGGTAATCATAATAGATATACAAACACATTTTGGCTGAATTCCATGCCTATTTAGAAAAAAAATTATGAGCAAACTGGAAAAACGGGAAATGCTTTCTCAGACATAAGGGCATCTATGAGAATTGCCCTATTGCAAGAAGAAGAGGAAACATTTTCATCAAATGTCCTATCAACTCATCTGAAGACTCATTTAGGAATCTGAGTTACAAACCTCTCATAAATCTAACAACATTTTGATACATAATTGGGTCTTCAGGTAGCTTAACTGTCTTAGTGGCTGTATTGATAAGAGTGTCACTTTAACTAGACCACAGGATTCTTAGACAGCTCGCTCAATGTTATTAATGGTTGTGTGTATGAGAGCATTTCTGGTTGTTGTTGTTGTTGTTGTTGTTGTTGTTTTGGTTTTTCGAGACAGGGTTTCTCTGTGTAGCTTTTTCGAGAGCCTATCTTGGCACTCACTCTGGAGACCAGGCTGGCCTCGAACTCACAGAGATCTGCCTGCCTCTGCCTCCCCAGTGCTGGGATTAAAGGCGTGCACCACCAACAAGTGTTTCTGAAAGAGTAACACTTGAGTTGATGGGTTAAGTGAAGCAAACAGTTCTCCTCAGTGTGAGTGGGTCGGAATAAAATAATATTTACATATTACATATAACCCTGTTATATTTCTAGGGCATATATCTTCCTGTTATCTACATATGTCTAGGAAGGATATATTTTTATCTACTAATTTATCTCTCCTGGATTCTAGTTCTCTGAGTAACACTAATGTGGCAAGCTTCAAGATGATCTCTGGGTCTACTCCATCTATGACACCATTTCAGGTTCTGCATGGAGCTTCATGGGACAACGAGGCAGGCATTCTTCCCCAACAGATGTGGGAAGAAAAAAATTCTTTACCCAGTCTTAAAAAAACACATATCTCCCATTGAGACTTGAGGAATGATTGAGTGTTGCATGTATAATTTCCCACCCCTCTGGACCCTTCTAGAGAGTCTCATAGCTAACTGTCTTCCATAAATACCCTTTTCTGCTTTGGTGTCTTCTCTGTAGAATTCTTAGGGAAATGCTAGAACTTGAAATGACAAGTAGGTCTGAATGTAGGGGATTCTACAGCTCTTCAAGTATTTCTATCATAAAGTATAACTGAGCTTAACTTCTGGGACATCATCAACAATGTGGAGACATCATTGTCTCATCCCCTGGTTTATCTCTCTTAAACCTCTGCTGCTTTCCCAGATAAAATTTTCACTCCTTCTCACACAATAATTTTCTATTATCCCTAAAGCATATTGCCATTGTGAATCGTGTTCTTCTAATTCCCAACACATTATAAACATTCTTTGAGAAAAGATGAGAAGAAATCAGTTTCCATGGAATATAAACTTTAGAAGGCCAAGATCCCAACAACAGACACAGACATAGACGCAGACACAGACACACACACACACACACACACACACACACACAAACACACACACACACACACACACAAAAACAAACAAACAAACAAACAAAAAACAACTAGTGATCCCATTCAGTTGTGTTCTTAAGTATGTCTGATTAGCAGACTATTTGGGATTGTATAATTGATCAAGGGCATCATTCTTGAGGAAGAATCACTATGTCAGCAGCCATTATTGCCTGTGGCTTTTCATCTAGGTATGGGGCCTTGTGAAATTCCCCCATCTATGTTGGCATGTTACTGGCACTGACATTAAACAGGTTTTGTTTAGGCAGTCGTATTATTGCTATTTCACTGGTGTAGCTTCCCTGCCATGTACAGACGACATTATCTATCAGCTGGAGTCCTGGTCTAATACACTTCATTTTTTCATTTATTTTTATAGATATGATAGATATATTATCCCACTTATACCTAGTTATTATAAATTATTACACTTATTTTTGGTAGAAACATGGTTACCTCGGGATGCTAGAGAAATTAATAATGAGTAAGCCATAAAAATAAAAATACAAATCTCTTTGACCCATGAATCCCATGCTTCTAATTTACTGCCCTCTATTACTCATCAGAAAAAGTGAAATTAAGATAACACGTGGTTATTTGTCTACCTTCTTTCCCATGGCGGGAGATATTTCTAAATACCAGAAACTTCCTGTGAAGACTAAGGCCATTCCTGAATGAAGACTGAATGTCGAGTCTTCTCACCTATGACCTAAAAATGAGAGTATCCTAAGTGAAGACTCTTCATCAGAGATGCAGTCCATGGATTTCCCCAGTTCTCTGATCCACACAAGACAACTTGCTGTGGGGGCTGGCAGTACCAATGAATGATAAGACAGATTGTAGTGTGCCACTGAAGCTGAGAAAGGAGAATTCCCAGGATCTGAGGCTTGACTACAGTCTCCACTTAATCAACAATTTTATCCCATTTCCACAATTTACATAGTGATAAAATCCTTCCAGAAAGAAATTATAGAACCATCATCAGTCCTCTGAAACGCCATGCTATATGCAATTTATTGATGATGTACTCTCTTTGCATATCTTTTGCTAAGTATCTTCCACCAAGGCCACTACACGAAACCTTCAGTTGCCTCAAATTTCTCCATGCAGAACAAACTGAGAAGGAATCCAGGTGATATATCACTTCATTCATCTTCCTCAAAATAATCTGTCTCAATACCATATCATTAGAGAAATTAGCTCGAAACTTCAGAATATTTACTTTAGAAAATAAAAAGAGAAACAGGGTATACAATGAACAATTAAAATGATGTAAGTGACTTCGGTTTATATAGCTAAAGATTCATGTAACTGTTCAGCCATCTGGCTCACACATGGGAGAAAGCAAACTAACTGGGTTGGCTGAGAGTATAAGAAGGACCATCTGGCCCTTAACAAACATTGCCTGAGTGCCTACTCTGTGCCAGGAACTGAAACCAAGGGTGAAGATAATAGCTTGGTGGACTCAGAACAAGCGAGTGCTTTTTTTTCCCCTTCCAGTTGTTTGAATTCTGAGACAATGGACTAGGCTAGGCTATCACAAAAGCTTATAAGTACTCCATTTGTTAACCAAATACTTAATGACCACATTAGATTTTGCAAAAATGTTTATTTTTTTTCCTGTCATGGAAGAGGTAAAAATAACTTCCTTAATTCCGTATTTCTAAGGAATGACAGTCAGGTTTTTTTTTTCTGTTTTTTTTTTTTTTTCTTTTTTGCCAGTATTTACTTTCCACTTAACACTCTTTCCATGTTCCTCTGAAAGCCTGCTGTTCCAGTTCACCTTTTTGGTAAGGATGTCCAGAATTCTCAAGATCTGAGGACACTACTTACTAAGCCAGCCATGGTTAGCGGACCAAGATGTTTCCATTTGGAAGCCCTGCCTTCTGCCCAAGAACAAAGTATTTATTAAAGTATACCCTGAACGCAAAACTACATGCTCTTCTTTCCTACAATCTACATATCCATCTAAGGCCTATCTTATTCTTTCAGTAATTTTGACACAGATTCATGAAGTTACCATCAAGGTAATTCTGTGTGTCAGAAATTAGATATAACTAGTCGGACATCACACTGACTCAGCATGGCTTCTTTTCTATCATACAGTTTTAAATCTATACCCTACCTGCACTTTCAGGCATGATTTGTGCTTCTGTGTCTTAAAGGATCTAAGCAAGGAACAGGTACAGTATCCTCAGTCTAGGCTACCTTTTTCATTTTTCCAAGTTAGCACCTGTGTTGCTTTTAAAGTTTTTCTAGATGCCAGTTCTACTCTCTAAGAAGATATAAATGAAATGATCATATTCATCTCCAGCTGCTGCTAACAAAAGACGTCATTTCCCTCTATGTTAGGTAGCACAAAATATTCAGTAGGTAGTTCTAGAATGAACAAGTCCATCTCTAAAATGTGCAGGTCATTTATAATCCAGAGACCCTCTAGACAGAGATATCCCTAGTTCATTGTTGATTATACTTTGAGGAGAAGTTGTTCATTTTCTATAGCAACAGTGCACTTGGGGAATTACTCTGGAAGTTCTGTTTCCTCCATGGCTTTGTGTGTCATGCAACCATTGGACTGAATACATGGCATGTGGTTATAACAATCCATTTGCCTGCAACTGGTAAATTGAGCTATATGGTTCACTAAGCTGCAAGCTCCCCAAAGTGTAAGACATGGTATCTAAATAAGTACTTTAACTCTTAGATACTAGCAAAGAGTATTCAGTAATTTGTCAGTTAAGAACACCTTGATCACCTCTGTGAAATGCCACAGACTAAGTGAAAATAGCAATGATGACTTACTTTATTCAGTAATTACACCTGCTGTCTACAAAGAGCTCTTACAACCTAATAGTAAGAGTAAAACACAAAATTTTAATGGACAAAATAAACGCTTTAGCAAAAAAAGATACATTGATAACAAATAAGCACATAGACACATTCTAATAAAACATAAGGTATGATACATGCTACACATCGGTTAGAATGTGGAGCCTGCCTCAACTTGTTATGTGTTAGTGAGTGTGTCAATGAATACACATTGTGTGGTGTTCCTAACACCAATGGGCCTAAAACAAATGATACAAATGCCCATGAACTATAAAAGGAAACAAATGGTTTTATATGCGTGTATATACATATATATATATATATATATATATATATGTACATACATTCACATAGGTTTACACACACACACACACACACACACACACACACACTCAGGAGGACAAAGGAATGAATTACTTATATATCTAAAAATACAATTAAGTCTTAAAATAAATTTGAAAAAGTGCCAGAAACAAAAAGTATATAGTATACACACAAATTTGATTGAAAAAATGTCAGAAATAAAAAAATATATAGTATATACTTATGTTTACACAGACTTCTATAGTGTGTGTGTGTGTGTGAGGAGGGAGAACCGGGAAGGAGAGAATGCACAGAGGAATGTTTGCCCAAGACCAGAAAGTAGAAAAAAGAGGATTGGAAGGATCTCAGAGGCATTTGTCTTTTGCACATAACAGATGTGTTCAATATCTTAATTGCTGTGAGTCGTTTGTGAGTAGTAGTCTTTATATGTCACATCTTACCCTGTTTTACAACATGCATTTAGTTGCTGATTATAACTAGATACCATTGTTTTCTTTAAGGAAAGAATGAGAGAGAGAGAGAGAGAGAGAGAGAGAGAGAGAGAGAGAGAGAGAGAATATCTGGCTAAAAGTTTCTACAGAAATGAAACATTGACTCTGTTGCTCCTTCATTTAACATTTGGGACATTTTCATCTTCTAATTATGATTATAGAAACAGGGCAGGTGGAGTCACCTCAACTCAGACATTAAATCTCAGGTACTAGAGTGACAGCTCAGGAGTTAAGGGCACTTGCTACTCTTCCAGACAACCATAGTTTGGTTCCTAGAACCCATGTCAGGTGGCTCACAGCCACCTGTAACTCCTGTTCCAGTGCGTGTGGCATCATCTATGGACTCTGGGCATTTGCACTGCACACACACACACATACACACACTTAGATTTATGCTCCAAAAATGAAAATAATCTTTAAGTTCTCTGGACATTGGGGAAGACATGCTCCACACATTCTCAAGGGCTCTCTGTCATTGCCAGGGGAAGAAGCCAGAGAACCTGGTCAGGGTTATTATTTCAATACAGACAGTTAAAGAAGTTGACAGGTAACATAGCAGAAACCCCCTTCATCACACTAACGGTTTCATGCACCCATATTTATAATTTCATTTTTAAAATGATTTTGGGATCATAGAAACAGTGTTCTGGCTAGTAATGTTAATTCTTTGACCATTTAAATGATTAACATGCCCTGTCTTGGTTGGAAAAATGGGGGCTTGTTGTCGATAGGGGTGAGCTATGGTGAGTTTAAAAAAATGCATATACAAATTAAAGGCCTGTGAGATTTCTAAAACCTAAACACCAATTAGAAAACCAGTTTCAAATTAGAATCATCTCCCATAATAACTACTTTGAAGGGAACTATCTTGCCTCCATAACAGAGCATGTAGCTCCCTTTCATTTTGGAGCTGAACCTAAGTGCTCTGTTTATTTAACTTTCCTCATCTGTGCTGATTTTTACATGTTGATGTCAGTGCAATCAAAACAGACAGCAAGGCTGTCTCTATACTCTCGTATCTCTGCTGTTACCTCTTCATTCATCAACTAAGCCCATTCAAGATACATATGGAATGCTGAGTACTAACTACATGCACAAAGAGGCTGTCTGAGAACCAGATCCTAACCCTGAACACCTTATTATCAGCTAGAGGCAGACAACCACGCAAACAAATTTCAGCCAAACAAAAAGTTGCAAGAGGCATTAGCTTCAAGGTAAAGATATGGAGATGAGGAAGTGAGGCGGATTGTGCTGGGATGTCCTACTGCATACTGTTAACATATGTTTCTCTTATTGGTTGATGAGTAAAACACTGATTGGCCAGTAGTCAGGCAAGCAGTATAGTCACGGCTACCAGACTAGGAGAATGCTGGGAAGATGAAAGCAGACAGGGCCTGCGAGGGAGATGCCATGTAGCTGCTGAGGGAGCAAGAGGGCTGGGCTTCAACAGTAAGCCAAGACAAAATGGAGATTCATAAGTTAATAGAAATGGGGTAATAATTAAGAGAGAACTAGCCAATAAGACCTGAGCGATGACTCTGAGTGACCGTGCTTTATCAAAGCTGTTTTTAATGATGTTGCTCAGAATGGTTTCTTTCCAGATGATGATTGAGAAGCTAATTTCTGTTACTCTGTCACAAGAGTAACAGAACTGTGCTGTCTTCTGGGATTTTGAATTTTACTTATTTTGTGTGTGTTTTTTTTTAAATGGAGTGTGCTGAATGTCTCTATAATTTTGTTTAAAAGACTGCAGAACCCAGAAAAGCTGTTGCTGCTATTAATGCATAACATACTGCTATTATTGATATATATATATTATTGATATATATATATATATATATATATATATATATATAATATATATATATATTCGAATTTTTGGAAACTTCAGCTGTGCTGTCAACTTTGGAAAGAAGTATCCCAGATCCCAGTTTACCGTGTTGAGTTGGCATTGTACAGAAATTAACAGCCATATTGGTCTAGAAATGTTGAACTTAATTTTTTTCCCATTTGTATGGGGGTAACGCACTGTATTAAATATGTAAAGTCTTATCTACGTAGGTTTGATTATAAAAACTAATAAAGTATTCTCTAAATTAAAACAAAAAGACCTGAGTGACTGGCCAAACAGTTTATAATTAACATAAGCTTCCGTGGTTTTTTTGTTTTGTTTTTTGTTTTTTGTTTTTGTTTTGTTTTTTGGGGGGGGATCAAACGGCTGCAGGACCAAGCAAGGCAAAAATCCCTTCTACAGGATTGCCATATCTTCTCTCCTTCAGTACCTACCTTCATTTCCTCCTGGAAGGTTCTTTAGGTCTTTACTGTTAATTGCACTCAGTCAAACCCTTGCTATAACTTGTGTTTTGAAGCTTTGGAAATATATTAAAGAGTATTTCAGACACAAAAAGTTTGAACACTTTTTAAAAAGTTCCACAGAGATGACAAAAATCAAAATATAGCTGAATCTGCCATGCGCCCGACTCTCGCCACCCTCCCAGCCATATCCATCAAAGAAGGAATTTGACATCTGTCCATTTCAGACCCCTCTCTCTGTTTTTACTACATACACAGATGTTTACACCATTGCTTGTGTGTTTTCAAACTTTCTGTGTCATCATATTTGAGAGCTCTGACACAGCAGACTCCCTAACAAATGCAGAGACTTCCCCTTGGCTGGTCTGTATAAAGCAAGTGAGTTTTTGTCATTCCTCCGTTCTACACGTGAACATGACATCATTTATTTCTGTTTCAGTTGACAGCTTTTTAATGAGGCTGGTTCAACAATGCTGCTAAAAACATTACTATGTAGGGTGCCATGAACACATGAGGGGGAATTCCTCAGGAGCATATTAGGAATCACTGGGTCACCAAACATGCAAAATTTACATTTCACAAACATTACCAAGTGATGGTAGGAATGTAAATTATCACTAGTGGTATAGGAATTCCTATATTTTCTAATTCTTTGCATAGCCATATGCTATGTTTTCATAAGAAAGACTACAAAACAGCACCCCAATAATATTTGAATTTACACTTTCTTATTAACTCTGGCATTGTGCATCTTTTCACGTTTAGTGAATGGTCAGCTATATTCCCACTTCTGTGAGAGATTTCTGCTCATTTTCTCAGCGTCTTGTAGCAGAATAACTTACCTTATCATCTTCATTTTAAATGTATTAAAAAGTGTTTATTATTATTTAATTCATGTGTATGTGTTGGTCTGTGAGTTCTCACACAAACATGCATGAACTTGAAAAGGCCAGAAGACATCGGGTTCCCTGAAACTGGAGTTGTAGGTGGTTGGGAGCTGCCTGGCAGAGGTGTTGGTAACACAATGCTGGTCTTCTAGAAGAGCAGCAATGTTCCTGGCCCCTGAGCCATGTCTTTATAAAAGTTTTGCTAGAACATACTTGAACCATTAAAATCTTTTTTTTTTTAATTATAAAGGAAATTATTTTACATGTCAATCCCTGGTCCCTTTCCTTCCCCTCCTCCCCTGCATCCCCCCAACTAACACCCTACCTATCCCATACCCTTTCTGCTCCCAAGGGAGGGTAAGGTCTTCCATAGGGGGTCTTCAAAGTCTGTCTTATTCTTTGGGATATACCCAACCCCCTTGTGTCTACCCTCAGGGAGTGTCCCTCCATGTGGGATGGGCTCCCAAAGTCCATTCCTATGCTAGGGATAAGTACTGATGCACTACAAGAGGTCCCATAGATTTCCAAGGTCTCCTCACTGACACCCACATTCATGGGGTCTGGATCTGTCCCATGCTGGTTTCCCAGGTATCAGTCTGGGAACCAAGAGCTCTCCCTTGTTCAAGTCAGCTGTTTCTGTGGGTTTCACCAGCCTGGTATAGTCCCCTTTGCTCATCACTCCTCCTCTGCAACTGGATTTCAGTTCAGTTCAAGGTTTAGCTGTGGGTGTCTGCTTCTACTTCCATCAGCTGCTGGATGAAGGCTATAGGGTGGCATATAAGTCAGTCATCAATCTCATTATCAGGGGAAGGCATTTAAGGTAGCCTTTGCTCTGTTGCTTACATTGTTAGTTGGTGTCATCTTTGTAGATCTCCAGACATTTCCCTAGTGCCTGATTTCTCTGTAAACCTATAATGTCTCCCTCTATTATATTATTTCTTATCTTGCTCTCTTTTGCTCTTCCCCCAACTCAACCTCCCTGCCCCATCATGTCTTCCTCACCCCTCCTCTTCTCCCCTTCTCATTCTCCTAGCTCCTTTTCCCCTCCCCCATGCTCCCAATTTGCTCAGGAGATCTTGGCCCTTTCCCCTTCTCCAGGGAACCATGTATGTCTCTCTTAGGGTCCTCCTTGTTTCCTAGCTTCTCTGGCAGTGTGGATTGTAGGCTGGTAATCCTTTACTCTATGTCTAAAATCCACATAAGAGTGAGTACAAACCATGTTTGTCTTTGAAAGTTGAAAGCTCCTTTCTTCCTTTCTTTCTTTCTTTCTTTCTTTCTTTCTTTCTTTCTTTCTTTCTTTCTCTCTCTTTATTTCTTCCTTCCTTCTCTTCTTCTTCTTCTTCTTCTTCTTCTTCTTCTTCTTCTTCTTTTCTTCCTCCTCCTCCTCCTCCTCCTCCTCCTCCTCCTCCTCCTCCTCCTCTATCTCCTTCTTCCTTAATGATGGCTATGCACAGGAGACAGTGTTAAATCTAGGGTCTTTTTTTTTTTAGTTTTGCAAGTCAGGGTTTCTCTGTGCAACTACCATGGCTGTCCTGGAACTCGCTCTGGAGACCAGGCTGGCCTCGAACTCACAAAGATCTGCCTGCCTCTGCCTCCCGAGGGCTGGGATTAAAGGCGTGTGCCGACACCCGGCAAAATCTAGGATCTTAAGACAAATTTTAACATACTGATGAGATCAGATCCAATCCAGATGTTCTAAGTGGAGACACGATGATACCTAGTGCTTGAAGATCAGAAATAAAATTGAAACTAGGAGGCATTTCCCTGGAGGGTTCAAGCAAGCCTGACTTCTGAGTATGGCTCTCCTGGAAGCCATTGATTTGGGATGTGAATTCCTTAGGAGTATATTTGGTAATGGACACAGGCACTGTTCAAAGAGAAGGAAGTCACCACTTGCTTAGCAAGTGCTCTCGGTGAGGCCTGGCCAGTCATGAGTAATGCTGGCCAGAGCTCGAGGGCTCTCCAACACATTTAACAGGCTGTGTTTATTAGGGATCATTTGTCTATGTATGTTCATTAATATGTTTTGCTACCTAGGAATATCTTTTTTGGTCACTGCCCTTTTTAATACTCCCACTAGGCTATCAAACTGTCTTAGACATGAGGAAGCTAAGGGTCCGAGTGGGACGAATCGTAGTCTTCCATGCTGTCATCCTGTTTCCTCCTCTGGACACTGAAACATCTCTTTCTAGTAATAACTCTCTGAGTTTACCAAAGAAATTATAAAGCTCTAGAGCACCGGTTTTGATTTGTTTATAAATTCCTTTTGTACAAGAATTAAAAAAAAAAAAAAAGCTAGTTCTGGAAACCCAACCTTTCCTATTTGGGCCTAAACGAACATCCATGGGGGCATCTCTCTGAGTTCCCTGAAATATTCCCAGCTCTTCCCACAGTTGGCATTCAGAGGCCATGGGGAGGTGGCATCTGACATGACCTGCACTGATGGGTCAGTGCTGGACACCATGTTGTCCTGAAGATGCTGCTCGGATGAACCACCCACTGTCTTTTATGCAGCTATTAGTCATTTATTTTAAAAGGTGATGTGTTCCTCCTAAAACTCTTTGTGCTTTCAGCAGAATGAGCCAATGCCAATTTTTTTTTTTTTTTAAATCCAGTCAAGGGTTTTACTTCCCCCTAAAGCTCTGATGGTCACTAATCCACAGAAGCTGTGTTCTCCTTTGAAGTCTCCACTCCAGACATACAGGGCTGCAGCCAAGCTTGGCTTTGGGAGAGCTTCAGAAGTTGTTCTCTGCCCAGGTTTCATTCTCTTTGTGTGGTGGTTGAGCTCAAGGCTCAGGTTTCATAGGGAGGACCGAGCTGTCTACGTTTAAGGCAGAAGGAGTCAATACTTCCTATGGAAATAGGAGATGTAAAGGAAGACGGACTGAGGGCTTGTTGAGTGAAATGAGCCCATGAGCTCCGAGTCCCACCTAGTTTTCTTCAGACATATATTTCTATCAAATCTAGAACCAACTTTCAAAATGACAGCCGATGCACAGTGATTACTCTGCATAGACCACACCATTTTCCAATGTGATCGTTACTGAATTGGAGATGATGAAATCATGCCGCCAATGGTCTAATAAAGAAGTGCCATGCCAAACAGACTATGAATAGCAGAGAAAAAGAAGCTACGAAGAGGACTGAACGTATTACCCGAAGTTCCCATTACTGGATTCAGCCCACTCGCCTCACGATGGACTAATATTTCTCTTAAATAGGGTCATGGATCATTAATCTCCTGGCCTTGAAATCGCTTATTATTAAAAAGTGTTACTTAGCAACTTTTAGACATTGAAGTTACTCCAAATAAGAAAAGCCAAAAGGCCTGTGGGTCTGTTCACTCTTATTGGAAAAAAAAAAAAAAAAAAAAAACCACAACAAAAGATTGATGTCCTGTCCTGGAATAAGTTTCATTTGCTTTCTTAGGATTATATTGTCTTGAGTAGGTTAGAACACACACAAAAAGAGTGTGGTGTGAGTTTCTTTGGCTCCCACAGATCAGAGAATAAATCACAAACATTTGGTGTTCAACATTATGTCAGCCTCATAATTCTTCATGTATAAAAATGATTGCCTTCTCCAAGTGTTGATTATGTGTTTGAAAAAAACATATATATATATATATGCATATATATACATATATATGTTATTTGTTGTTGTTTACTTCTTGATGGTGGTGGTGGTGGTGGTGGTGGTGGTGTGTGTGTGTGTGTGTGTGTGTTCACAGGTGAGATTTATGGCCTGTCATTTTTTGCTAACAGCAGTCAGGTCTGTCTTGTTTACTCTGTGCTGTTTGGTAAAGCCATAAGAATTGTTCAGATGGAAGCACCAAGTCCCTTGTGTTCCTGGGATAGCATAACACACTGTTCGTCTAAGGCACTTACCATCCAGGTCTGACTTAACATTACACTTATATCCAGGGCTGAGTTAATAGGCATGAGGCCATGGAATGGCACAATTTTCATGACTGGTATGATTTTAATGCTGCACTTTGGTTCTCTTAAAATTTCCAATTTTTGATCAATCTTTCTCTGCAATTTCAGTTTATTAGAGGCTCCACAAATTAGGCAACAGATCCTATCAACAAGTTTTTGGTCTCTTCTGGAAAAGGACCATTTGAGTTAAAGAGATGGCTCAGTAGTTACAAGTGTGCACTGTCCTTGCAGAGGACTTGAGTTCTGTTCCCAGCATCCATATGGAGTGGCTCACAGCCACCTGTAACTCCATTGCTACAGAATCCAATACCCACTTCTGGCTACCAAGGGCACCTGCGTTCATCAGCACATACACACAGACGTACACATACACACAACTAGAAAAACTTTAAACCTTTATTTCATAATTCTTTTTTAGTTATGTGTATGCTTATGTCTGTAAGGAACCAGCCTAGGCCTCTGCATTTGTGTGACAGTTACGTAGCTTGGTCTATTTGTGGGGCTCCTAGCAGTGGGATCAGGACCTGTCCCTGGCACTTGAGCTGCTTTTGGGAAGTCAATACTGAAGCTGTGTTGCCTCCATAGCCTTGATGTAGGGGGAGGAGCTTGGTCCTGCTTCCAAGCTTAGTTGACTCCCATGGGAGGCATCACCCTTTCTATATGGAGACTGAGGAGGAGCAGATAGGAAAGGGGCTTAGAAGAGAGGCAGGGGAAGAGAATGGAAGGAGAGAAGGGAGGGGAAACTGTGTAAAATAAATTTTAAAACAGAAACATAAAAATAAATGATCAATTTTTTCTCATTTTTTAATTTGAATTCTTTAATTACTACTCATATTTATATATCCATCCCCCCATTCCCTCGCCCTCCCTTCCTCCCATGTTCCCCACCAACCACCCCCCCCAAGCAACTCCCCCAACTCCTCCCCAGGGACAGTGAGGCCCTCCAGCAGGGACCTTCAAAGTCTGTCACATTGTTTGGGGGAGGGCCTAGGCCCTCCTTGCTGTACCTGGGCTGCAATAGTATCCCTCCATAGGGAATGGGCTCCCAAAGTCCATTTGTGCTCTAGGGTTAAAGACTGGCTCCATTGTATAACTTTAGCTTCTTTGTCAAAAATCAGGTGTTCGTAGGCGTGTGGGTTAATATCCGGGTTTTCAATTAAATTCCATTGGTCTATCTGTCTAGTTTTGTGCCAATACCAAGCTGTTTTCAAGACTATGGCTCTATAATAGAGCTTGAAGTCAGGGATGGTGATGCCTCTGGAAGTTCCTTTATTGTACACGGTTGTTTTGGCTAGCTTGGGTTTTTTGTTTTTCCATATGAAGTTGAGTACTGTTCTTTCAAGGTCTGTGAAGAACTGTGTTGGGATTTTGTTGGGAATTGCATTGAATCTGTCAATTGCTTCCGGCAAGATTGCCATGTTTACTATGTTGATCCTACCTATCCAAGAGCATGAGAGATCTTTCCATTTTCTGGTGTCTTCTTTAATTTCTTTCTTTAATGACTCAAAGTTCTTACTATACGGGTCTTTCTCAGTTTTGGTTAGTGTTACCCCAAGATCTTTTTTTTATTCTTTAAAGAAGTAAGATGAACAGGAAGGAAGGAAGAAAGGGAAGGCGAGAAGTATGGAGGGTGGGGAGGGAGGGATGGGAGGAGGGTGTTAGAGAGGGAGGGAGGAGCCATTTGAGGGCAGAGCTGAATCTTCCTGCTCCAGTTCCTTGCACAGACTGCTAACACTGGAGGCAGTTTAAGCATACAACAAGTGATTCGTTTTTAAAATAATAAACGCCTGTATAATGTTAACAAAGCAGACGGATGCTATAATGTGCTTTAAAACAATTATGCATTGTAACTATAAAACGGTATTTAAATCAGTATAACTCTAATGTATTTCTATGAGTGTGCTGGTGTGGATTGAACTCAAGACCTTATAGCCTGTGATTCTGTTTTTGCTAATGTACAGCTATGTTTAAATGTAGAAATATTCCAGAAATGCTAAAGGCCAGATGTTCTTTCAGGAGAAGAGATAATAGAACATTTTTTTTTTTGCTCTTTTGTATGTCAATAGCACAATGTTTTGCAGGGTCACTACATATGATTGCACGGTATGCTTAGAGTGCAGATCCCATGTTCAATAACCACAATAAGCTCTTGCTGTGGCAATCCTCCTATGCTATGGAAGGCTAGAGGGTCATGTGTTTCCACCTCTCTTTCTAATTTCTCACACCCACCTTTCTTCTCTCCTTTGTTAGTTTCCACATATGAATAAGCATGGGTATTTGCCCTTTGGTGCCTGCCATATTTCATTTAGCACAATATCTGCTAGATCCATCTGTGTTGTCTGTCACTGATGACTGGATTCATTCCTTTTTATGACTGAGTAGTATTCCACTGTGGAAATGTAGCACATTTTTCTTTACCTATTGTTCAGTCACTGGACAATTAGGATGTGAATGTCTTGGCTGGTGTGAAGAATACTGCAATGACAACGGAGTACTCATACAGAATAGTATCAGAGGGTCGGTTTTTCTAGCCTAACTTTATTGGAGATATTAGCTTAAATTTCATCCATATGAAAGATTATACTTAGACCACGAGAGAGCTTCAGTTGGGTTTGAAATTTCTTAGAGGAACTATAAACATCTTAGAGGTTGTGAGCATGATGTTAAACATTTCTTTGTACCAGTCTCACAAAAGATAGTATGTAGGGATCAGCATTGTAGAGAGAGACCATCCATTCATTCAGCCTAGAGTTTCACATGCAACCATCTTTAAGTAGAGGAAGGGTCATATGTCCTCCCCTTAGGAAGGGCATTAGAATGGTAGTTTCTAATGAAGACTTCCCTGATCAGAGATGGTAATACAATCTTTCTGCATGTTTGAAGTATAGTCTTCATAGCTGTAATTTTACTACTTTGTACCGCAAGTGTCCCATGTGTCTCCACAGCTCTATTGGGCAAATTAATGTCATGATGCCCGAGAGCCTGAGCAACATATTATATTCTATATCTCCTCCCAATGCACAGTACAAGACCTGGAACGTCATCCAGCACTATGGATTTTGAAAACAATAAAGAATTTGAACTCCAGTCATTTCTCTTAATGTAGGTCACATGGCTTGGCATTGGATATTATTTCACGCTTTATCAATGCTTTTGAGGTGATTAGATTAAATAAAACCACATTTTCATGTCAAAATATTGAAAAAGATAATAGAAACATTCCCTTCCATTTAGCTTTGTAACTCGTAAGAAATGAGAGAGCATGTATGAATCGTAGGGAGAAAACTAGACCCATGACTTAGGAGTCTGTCCATGGAGTAGTATGCAATAGGCCCCAGTGAGAAATCCTGGTACTTTGGAAAAACTCAGAGTGTCTCCAAGAACAGCTGAAGCTGCTTAGAACTTGGACCATTTCACTTGGAAGATCGTGGATGATTTCTCGGGACTTACACAGCACAGGTGTGAAACACGGAGCTGACAGGGGACCTCTCTCATCCTCCTTTTGCCCAGGTCCCATTTTCCTGTAACTCTACTGAGGGAGTCCATACCAGATTCTGGAATGGCTCTTAAACTGTACCCAGTCTTCAATTCCACTCACTTTTATGTGCTTTTACATTAAATCATCCCAGACTTTGACAGAATCATAGGGTGAGTTTGTGGTAATGTGTCCCCAAATCATTCTGAGGTATGTTTGGATTGGCTTTGAACAGAAGTTTTATTTGTCTCTGAATGCAAATCAAAGAAATAATCATTCCTGGGAAGACTCAAACTCAAATACTTCCTCGAATCCCAAGAACGCATTCAGCCACTGTGATGTTATGTAATTTAGTGCATTTTGATAAAATACTGTTTGTGTAAATTACCAGCCAAGTACTTTAAGACAAATCACTTAGCACAAAACTCAATCAGCATGATGGAGCAGAAAAAAAAATCATCTGACCTGAGGAAATATATCTAATAATGCCAGTTTTTAGATGGTGGTCTTTTGACCGTTCCTACCATCCATAATTAGGGTGTAGCAAATTTAATGACAAAGAACTGCACACAAGCTCCTAATTACAGTGGTGCACCACGGAGGCTAAGAAACTAACGAAAGGGTAACGGACATACCATCCATTTTGTCTGTCGCTCTTCCCCAAAGCACACACAAGTTCAAACCTATAAGATGAAACACATTCAGCTACCCTGTTTTCAAAGCCCGGCAGCCTGTGTTTTAGAAATGCACTAATTTAAATTTAAAGACACATATTTAATGTTTCCCCTTTGTAGGTTTTCAACAACATAGACACAGGGAGTCACCATCTGTTTTGAGCCTGGGTCATTACCAATTCTTCCTCCTGCTCTGTATTATCAGATCAAGAGGGTGGACATAAATTCGGCCACCTGGGTGCTGGCGCTATTAACGTGCACCCCAGCCACATGCTCATAAAGTGGTTTTGCTTGGAGCTGAAGCCCGGTGCTTCCTTTTTCCATTTGACCAATGCTAACAATTGCTCGGTACTATTCTAATCGTGTAACCGAAGAACACAAAGAACTTCCAGGAGTATTTGCCAACAAATCCAATTGAAAATCACTTATGTTGTTAGATCCAGGCATAGATGGGCAGGACTGAAAGAGCAGAGAGTCAAGGAAGGGAGAGGGGCAAGGCTGAGAACACACACAAGGGCCAGGGTTTGCCTCTGCCTGTGTGGGTGATGGAGCTTGATGCCACCATTTCTCACGGTGCATGGCTTGTGGACAAAGACGGGCAAGAATAATGGGTAGTAACACATACAGCAATCCCTCTCAAGTCACTTAGCTCATCACAAAATTAAGGTGTCACTTAAAACAGATGTTTTACTTTGGCTAAACTTTAACCATGTGTCAGTTTGTACACCACACAGAATTGAGAACTCATGTGATAAACTACAAAGGCAGTTAACACAGATGCCCCCGGCTCCTTTTCCTGCCCTTTTCTAAACATTGGACAAAATCACAGCAGGACAATTATAAGCACATAAAAGACTAGGAAGCAATTCAGAGTGTAACGATCTCATCTTTTAAAGAAATGTAACCTGGCAGCGGCTGTGCACGCTTCTAATCCCAGCGCCCGGGAGGCAGAAGCAGGCCTCTGTGAATTTGAGGCCCTCCTGGTCCACAAAGAAAGTTCCAGGAGAGCCAGAGCTACATAGAGAAACTTGGTCTTGAAAAACAAACAAACAAAAAATTGCAATAGTGTTCTCCCTGTCACTCATAAAATTTTCTTCTTTGGCTGGCAAGATGGCTCAGTGGGTTACAGTGCTTGCCACCAAGACTGATGACCTGAGTTTTATTCCTGGGATCCAAATGTTGGATGGAGAAAAGTGACTGCTACAGGTTGTTTTATGGCCCCCATAAGCATTCCCCCAACTCTCACTCTTTCTCTCTCTCCCCCCTCCCTCCCTCCCTCCTTCCCTCCTCTCTCTCTCTCTCTCTCTACTCTCTCATACACACACGTGCACAAACATGCACACAGACACACAGACACACACACACACACACACACACACAATAAATAAATAAATAAACAAATAAATAAATAAATGTAATTTTAAAAAGCTTTCTTCAAAGATTCTGGGCTGTGAGAAAATACTGGACCATTAACAAACAACCAATCCTTTTAAATTAATCAAACATTTGCGAGATAGCTGCTACAAATTAGATGCCTGGGGTCTCATTTCAAGGGGGCTACAGTTCAGTTGTTGGGATAAAAGAAAATAAGTGCTTAGTCGTTGAAGAAAATCTGAAACATTTTATTTAAAAACGTTGCTTTAACTCATATTTGCTCTAGCAATTTAGAGGAAGGTATCAGTAAGTCAGGGCTGTAGACCCCGATAAAGGAGTCACAGCTCTCTGGATCCCTGTGAAATCCCGTAGGTTAGTTTGTTAGATTGCCATGAGAGATGACCCAAGACTGGGAGGCTTAAAGAGCAAGAATATATTTCTTACCATTCTGAAGGCCATGGTAAAAAGTTGACTCAAGATAAGGAGCCATGAAGGACTATTAAGACTCAAGACAACAAATGTTGATATTCTACTTACAGAGCTTGGGCAACTATTTGAGCCAACTATCTTCCATGCAGTGGTAGAAAGACAGACTTCTTTTACCCCATGGACCTGTCTTTGTGCCCAAGGCAAAAACATCACATAGAAGGAGCACCTGCTATTAAATACTAGTTCTCAAGTGGATGACTATCATCCCCCTGAGACCCTACGGGTTACAGTCAGGCAAAGGGACTAGACACCTGCAACAGGACTGGGGAACAGAATGATACTCACTGCTCAGAGAAGAGGGAACCAGTTCTCCCAGATTTTACCACAGTTGCTATCCAGATAGCACATATAAAAGAGAATATACCCAGGACAGGCATGTGTGATGGGGAAACTATAACAATACCATAATTTAAAATCAAAATGCAAGCAATCACAGCTCTCATTTGTTCTGTTTTACACAGAAAACCATGGAAAAAAGAAGTACTTTTACCATGATCTTGCTTTTAGTTAAATACTATCATTGTGGGCATGTGTATCACCATCGCCTAATTCTGTTCAGACATGTATGCGCTCACATCAGAGAGCTGCTACCCGAGTAACTCAATAATTACAAGTCTGAAAAATCCTCATTGCTGAAAATTACAAACTCAAGGACCTATAATTCACAGAATGCTTGTTTTGTAGCTCACTCGATACATTTTATTGATTTTGAAAGCAATAAAAGAAAACCCTTTGTCGAGCCATTGAGATAATTATTTCATCATAAATGTAGATGAAATTGGTAGATTATATGTAACCTGAAATTAAGTATCATTATCACATTTATGTGAAGAGTAGTTTCCAAGTGTTTCAAACATTGACATACTTTAAGCTTTTTCTATATCAAAACCACTTTCAAGGGATTGTAAGCTATTGGTAAATTTCACTCTCAGAGTATATAGTTCAGAAATAAAATTGGGAAAGACACAAACTTCCAATTATTACATTTTTTCTAATGCTTCCTACTTTTCCAACTGTTTTAATTATAAATCAGGAGGGAAGGGAGCCACATAAAGCCTTGAACTCCAACTTGTTTTTTTTTTTCTTCTCTCTGCTAGGAATTTATTATTCTCAGCGTCTCCTTGGACAGCCAACTACTCAGTACAAAATAGATCACCGAAAGCATTCTCACAGGGGCCAATCCAGGTATCTTCTCAGTAAATTCATGATACCTCAGATTTGCAGGGGGATACATGGTTGGATGGATTGGTTGTATGTAGTCATGTGTCTTGAACTCCCATTTGTTTTAAAGATAGGTCTCCTGTAGCCTGGGCAGGCCTCATTCATCTGAAGCTAGCCTTGCAATCTGGATCAACTTGCTTCAGTCCTCTAATCTTATGAACGCTGGGTTTATAGGTGTAGGTTACAATGCCCAGTACAATCTCTTCTTGATCACGCCTAGTAGCTGCTCCTGGTGTTCCTCTTAGGATACCTCTTTCTCTTTATTTCCATCCCACCCTCTGGTTCATCTGGAAGATTTGAGTACCCCAAAACTGCTGTTCCCCCATCTGCATTCTTTCATAGACGTGAAGGTCTGTGATTCAAAGAACAAGCCATACCCCAAGATACTCTGGCCTTGACCTTTCCTGTAAAGTCCATATTTGCAAGCAACTACTTTCTTGCTGTGTCCACTTAGCTACCTAACACCACTTCAAGTTTAGCAAATGAAACGTAGAACCATTTAGTGCCAATTTTGTCCCATAAATATTGTTACTCAGAACAAGAGACCTAGACAATACGTTGGCTCCCTTTGCCCCATTTTCTCATATCCAACTCCTGTGGCTCCAGGATTCAGCCCCTCCTCTTTTTCTTTAATACCATCCACTAACCAATGCTGTTTGGAGTCTCATCAGGTTAATGCAATCACCTACTAATTTGTCTCTATGCTTTCCCTGTGAATGATCTAACTTTCACACAGAAGACATACAGAGCAATGTACAGAAATCAGAGCATACCTCTATCCTGCTTAATCAAGACAAAAAAAATCTGTGGGTGTTTTTGTTTTGTTTTTCCCAGCACATAGAATAAAATTCGTTTTCTCTACGGACTCCGTGGGTCACCTTTATTCCTGTCTTCCTGTTTCCTCTACTATACTTTATCATTATTTTCATTTTTATTCCACACTTCTGCCATCCTACTTCTGTTTGTTCCTCAGGTGTAGAAAAAAGCTTAAGAGGCCAAGACGTGAGTCAACCTGGAGTCTGTCTGAGGGCCTGATCACGCCTAACCAATGAGGGGTGCCCATGCAATGTCACCCAATGGGGACTCGGCCTGGGTTCTGGGAGTAGAGTATATAAGGCTCTTCCCATTGCTGAATAAAGGAGTCTGCTGTTTGCCTTTTACCTGACTCCCGGTGTTTGTGCCCTGGATGCCACGCCTTCTCACCCCCTCTCCAGAGGGAGCCATTACGACCCAGCAACACTCAGGACCTTTACACTGGTGCTATCTAGTACTTAGCGCTGTTCTTTACATAATCCCTATGTTCGTCAATTAGGCTTCATGTCAAAATACACCTGCAATGCTTCTTCCTGGATATCGGTGCCACTAACACAAGGTCTACTGACTCTACCATAGAGGGACTCACAACGAGACAAAACTTCAGTCTGAAAAAACCATCCCATGGTACAAGTACACCACCCAGAGAACAAAAGTTCTAAGGTCATTGTCTACAAGGTTTTACTCTTAAAAGACACACACTCCCTACTCATTTTTAGTCATCCTAAGACAGAATGCAGGCCAATTGTTCATAATGAAAATATACTAGCACGACAGGGGACTGCTTAAGAGATTCTGGACCCCAGAAGTTCAGGAGGAGGAGGTGTTAAGGGCACTAAGACAGTCATTTTTAAGAAACATTTTCTGGGAGGAGATGGAAGTTCTTCAGGGCATTAGCACATAACTGGGAAACTAGACGTTATTAGCCCTTTGTCGACTTCAGAATTTTGGAAGTACCACCCTGGAGCTCCACTTTGGGGGAGAGATCTAGGTATCTTGCTCAGGAGTCAAGGCTGTGAACATCTGCTTTAGCTGAAGAGGTGGCATGCGACAATTTGCTTATGCGATTCCTCCTATTTACCTGGCAATCTGCTTAAGTATTGATTCAGTACACACTGCCAGACTACCCAACACCTTATTCTGCTTTCAGAAGCATCTGCTTTGGTTTTCTAAGTTCATCTTTTTTTAATTTCATTTTCCATTCCAACCACAGTTCTCCTTCCCATTCCTCCCCCTGCCCCTCTCCTGACCTCCCCCCCCTCAGCCCATCCCACATCCACTCTTCCCTCAGGGTAAGGGCTGGGGAGGGGGGTTGACAAAGCCTGGCCCATTAAGTTGGGGCAGGACCAAGCCCCTCCCCACTGCATTAAGGTTGAGCATGGCATTCTCACCCTAGGGAATGGACTCCAACAAGCTAGCTCACACACCAGGGAGAGATACCAGGCCCTCAGATAGATCCAGCTACACAATTGTCTCCCATATGCAGAGGGTCTAGTTTGAATCCATGTTTGTCCTTATATTCCAAAGAGTATCTATCAACTATGACAGGAGGCAAGTGCAAGTTAAACACGATCTTTGAAGCCCTAACATTAACTCTAACCTCGGCTCATTCAGACTTTTCTAAATCACTATAAGAACCTTGGGTTGAGAGGATGCTAAGAGGACGCAGGATTCAATATGAAAAATATTGAGAGTCTACAAGGGACACAAGAGGATTCAACAAGAGAGTAGCAGAATATGTATGTTAATAGAAAAAGAAGCAGTCAGAATATATAGCGTATTTGTAGTTAGTGAACACCAATATTTAGGCAAAATAACATAGCCTAGAATGGAGCCTGAAAAGACCAGTCCTCAGTAAAGAAAGGGAAGAGAGAAACTTAAACACTCATCCTCAGGACAGGCTTGCTGGAATTTAGTTACTGACAAGATGTGGAGAACAAGAGTAAATGATAAATACAAAGGCCCTTGCTTAACCAAGAACATAAGTGTTAACTCTTAAATGAGGAAAGCAAGAGATGGCACAGGTCTTTGGTCAGGCCTTGGTAGATATGCTGGCCAGTTTGTGCTTGCATCTTCCTTCTGTACCGTGGAGCACAGAATCATCCAGGATCCCTTGCTCAGGGGATCTGGGATGGTTCTGGAGGGTGGCAAGCCCTCTTAGAAGCTGTGATGAAGCCAGGCATTGGTGGTGCACGCCTTTAATACCAGCACTCAGGAGGCAGACGCAGGTGCACCTCTGTGAGTTTGAGGCCAGCCTGGTCTCCAGAGTGAGTTTCAGGACAGCCTCCAAAGCTACACAGAGAAACCCTGTCTCGAAAAAACAAGAAGAAGAAAGAAGAAAGAAGGAAGAAAGAAGAAGATGAGATGAAGAGGAAGTCTGGGCAATTCTTTTTTGAGATTGAAACATTTCTCTAAGTAGCCAGGTTATGTCACAGGTGTCACCTCCCTTAGATGTTCTGTCCTCTGGCCCCAGCTTCATCTGGCTATAGCTATACCCTCAGCTGTCGCTTTAAGCTTCTGGGGGTGAGCTTGAGATCTAGAATCCTTGAATAGATACCTCGAATCCTCATCACCCTAAGCACGATAGTGGCTTGCTGCTATTGCTCCACTCTGTCTTGTCTTGGTAACTCATTTGACTTTATAGCTAATTTATTGCCTGTGTAGTTAATATATTCTTGATATTAGAGTCCATTTGAAATATCTAGCTTGGTCTACTTGAGTGCTCCCGAAGTGTGAAATACAGTAATGAATTCAGAATTCAAATATATATATATATATATATATGTATATATATATATATATATATATATATATATATATAGAGAGAGAGAGAGAGAGAGAGAGATTGCAAACATTTCTCTAAGTTGCCAGATTATGTCTCAGGTGTCACCTCATCCTACATGTTCTGTCCTTTGCCCGCCCCCACACACGTGTGTGTGTGTGTGTGTGTGTGTGTGTGTGTGTGTGTGCGCGCGCGCGCGCGCGCGTAAACTCAGAAATAAATGGATGTAAATAAATGCCCATAAGAATAAAAGTTAATCAATGTCTAGGAATGAATCAATAGATTGAAGCTGTCTGATACTTTCACAAATGTTTATTCAACTGTTTATTTGCAGTATGGGAGATGGGACCTAAAATATTATGGATGGTAGCAAAATTCTCTACCACTGAACAAATTAGGTTCTATTTTGTTAATAGATTGTCTTTAGAGGAAAAAAATCCAAATAGCTAATGGAAGAAATAACAAGTAGCCATTTGTATAGTACTTAATAATCTGCTATCATGACCACATTTTACATATATCACCAAATTCTTAAGTCAATCTGTCCAAGCATGTGTTGGTTTCCTCCTAACATTAATTCCAAGAGGTTCTTGCAGACACCTAAACCCAAAGATGCCCACATAGAAAACTGGGGGTGGGGGGTGGGGAGAGGAAGCTAGGAGAATGAGAAGGGGAGAAGAGGAGGGGTGAGGAGGACATGAGGGAGCAGGAAGGTTGTGTAGGGGGGAAGAATAGAGGAGAGCAAAATAAGAGATACTATAATAGAGGGAGACATTATAGGTTTAAAGAGAAATCAGGCACTAGGGAAATGTCCAGAGATCTACAAGGATGACACCACCTAACCAACAGAGGAGAGGCTACCTTAAATGCTCTCTCCTGATAATGAGATTGATGACTACCTTATATGCCACCCTAGAGCCTTCATCCAGCAGCTGATGGAAGTAGAAGCAGATACCCACAGCTAAACACTGAACTCTGGAATCCAGTTTTAGAGGAGGAGGAGTGATGAGCAAAGGGGTCAAGACCAGGCAGGCGAAACCCACAGAAACAGCTGACCTGAACAATGGGGAGCTCTTGGCCTCCAGACTGATCACTGGGAAACCAGCATGGAACTGGTCCAGACCCCATGAATCTAGGTGTCACTGAGGAGGCCTCAGAAATCTATGGGGCCTCTTGTAGTAGATCAGTACTTATTCCTAGCATAGGAATGGACTTTGGGAGCCCATTTTACATAGAGGGATACTCCCTCAGCCTAGACGCATGGGGGAGGGCCTAGGCTCTATTGCAAAAGATATGACAGACTCTGAAGACTCCCCATGGAAGGCTTCACTCTCCCTGGGGCGCAGAAATGGATGGGAGAGGTAGGGTTTTAATAGGAGAGGGAGAGGGAACTGGGACTGGCATGTAAAACAATCTTGTTTTTAATTTAAATAAAAAGATGGAGGAAAAAAGAGAAAACTGTCATATTTACATACAATTTACTACAACCTTCACATATATCATCGAAAAATATCTAATATGTATTAAGTTTCATGTTTAAATGTTGCTAAATACATTAAGGACTGATAAAAAGCAAACATTCAGTATGGGTATAACATAATGTTTTTCACATATTTGTGACATATAGTTGAGTACACATTATACATAAATACTTCAGCTATGGAGGGCTACAGTAAATCTCCAAATGCAGTCCTTCAAACACAGCCCTGTAGTTAGATACGAACCCAGGGAAGAGTTAACCATTTGTCTCGGGCTTCTTATTTCTGTGTATTTTTTTTATTTTTTTACTGAAATGAGTACCCTAGACACTGACTATCAATCTATTCTCTCATGTCTTTTATGGATTTCAAGCAGGCCGTAGTGTCGGTATAGCACTGCACTTTGCCCAAGTGTACTCTTAAAGCAAACAAACAAACAGAAGACAGTCCGAAAGCAAGTTCTGAGTTTTTAATGCACAAAAAAATACAACAGCCCAGAAACGTAACAAGCATCGACTTATTAACAATGAAGTATGATATCAAGGAGACCCATGTCCACTCAGTAAATAGGAATACAGTGTGGCTATACATGAAGGGAAGGACACACTTCAGGATTAAGTGCAAGCCCTAAAGTTGAATACAACATTCATATATGGCTTATCTTGTATCGATATTTTCATAATGAAGCTTATGACATCTATACATATCAGCAAGATGTTTCTGACTCAAAAAAAAAAAATACTGAAGAGGTAGTTTTACCAATGCAAGGTGGGGAAAAGGCTTTACCTTGCTTTGGCGGTTTCCTCAAAACTCTACAACAACGACTTTTGTTCTAAGTTTCTCCTGGATCAGCCAGGAAGCTAATGCATTTGGAGCCTGCCAATTCCTAAATCAAAGGACTGATTGACCCAGAGATGTTTTGGAAATCATGGCCGTGTGTTGTCTGCTGGGAATCCTCTAGCAAGTTCTTTGTTGTAGGGTTAAGACATTCTGGGTCAAGAGAGAAATGAATGATGGAACTCTTGATGAGTGAAGCCCTCCTATTTTCTCATTCATGCTCTGGGTGGCTTCATGCTAGCAGCTTACCCAGTGGCCCAAGAATTTTTCCAGGTAACCTAAATGAAGCTGGGAATTGTGTAATAAATACAAATAACTGCACACAAGTCCTTTTGTTTTTGGCTGTGTTTCCTAAGTCATCACTCTCTGGACTCAGAAGGAGTTTGCTTTCTTATGGCTGGATGCTGCATGCTGCTTACCGTGTGTGTGTGTGTGTGTGTGTGTGTGTGTGTGTGTGTGTGTGTGTGTGTGTGTGTGTGTGTGTGTGTGTGTAACTGGGGAAGTTTTATCTGCATGGAAACTGACATCAGTCATTTGACTCTATGTACAAACTAGCTTATCCTAAACTTACAATTAGAAACAAGCCCACCCCACCCCCGCCAAAAATAATACAAACAGAAGAGACCGAACGGCAACAAATCATTTGTCAGTTCTCAAAACTAGAACAGCCAAGCCATGAACCAGACCATGGTTAAGAACCACTAGAAACCAAGTGACATCTTAGCCATCAGGTGTGACTTGTTACACACAGAGAGCATAAATATACAGTATGGAGCTTTGTAGGGAGCTCAGCGGAACCTGGACATGTTAGCGCTAGGCTGAAAGAGAGGACGGATTTCCACACAGCACCCCTAGCTAGAAAGCAGTCTCTTCGCGAGATCACTGGAAGGTCACCCATGATGAGAACACCGTGCAGCGGGTGACCCTAGGCATGATTTCCATTCACACTTGCGCAGTGTGAGAAACGAAGGGGGAACAGCGCATGCGTACTTCTGCAATCTCTTGTAGGAAAGTAGGCGCCGGTGTGTTCTCTGGTGGTGATCTACAGCCACGTGCATCCTGCAGGCTCACCATGCCAGGGGCAGATTCTGAGGACACGCGGTGTTCATCACAGGAGTGTACATGCATCAGCTCCCACGGATGAGGTCAACAAGCTCCCACTATCATAAGGTTCCAGATTCAATTCAAATCATAAATAACTCGAGAGTCCATGCTTGGACACTTCCCTTCACAATGTTACCAAAAAAGGAGACTGGTCAGGGCAGCAGGGATGCTGTCCACTAGTGTGGATTGGAGAGTAGCTTTGTGCACGTTTGCAATATAAACAAAATCCCCTCGCAGCATCCCCCAGCTATTGCCTGTATTTTATTGGTTAGCTCTGTCTGTAGCTAGAAAGACGCTGTGCTGCTCTTGGGCTCGCTCAGTCAACTTCCTCCTCTTCTTCTTGTTTCTCTTCTCCTTGGCCTTTGGTGTTCTCTTCCCTAGGATAGGATAAAGAAAGAGCGAAAAATAGAGGAAGTCAGAGAGTGCCTTTCCCAAGGAAAGAGAATACAAAACATTAAGAATGTTGTCCAAAGCCCATCTGGAAAGCATCACCTACAGAAAAGGCAGCCTCAAAGGGAAAATTGTTCACATTAATTTTGATGAAATAATAATAATTTCCTAAATTGGATATGCTGTCCAGAACAGAGACAGATCTTCCTGTTACAGGGAATTGGCATATTTAACCACTTCCCAGAGGCCAGATCAGTCTTTCAAATATCGGCATGCCGTGAAAACTCCATTTATATTCTCCAGCTTTGAACAATGCTACCTTTGCATCATTCTGCTTCTCCCCATGTCTGTCAGACAGAAGAAAATAAGCTTCTCTCTGTAGTAAATATACCAGAAGTTTCAAACTCCATTCTTCAGGAGTATGGGTCTTGATTTTTAACACCATCTCTGATAGGTCCTCTACAGACCAATGAATGAAGTAATTGACTATGTGCACTGATTTCCTTTTCATTTTTTATTTTCAAAAACCCTCATGAGGGATCATTCATTTCTAGTTTCACCAGTTCTTATCCAAATTGCCTGGACAAGTCGTTCTTATTAACACTGAGAAGGCTTGCTTGTTCCAACAAACAGATGATATGTGTT
Organism: Cricetulus griseus; assembly: GCF_003668045.3. Taxonomy (NCBI): domain Eukaryota; kingdom Metazoa; phylum Chordata; class Mammalia; order Rodentia; family Cricetidae; genus Cricetulus; species Cricetulus griseus. Next base: position 9,695,447 of record NC_048603.1, on the reverse strand, counting down.
TTACTATCAGAAAACCACACCACATTCTATTTCTCTCCTTAGCCACTAGGATGCCTGGACCACAAACTGAATACTTGAGGTTTTGCTCCATCAGGGATTATTGGATACAATTTCTTTTCTGCCTCTGCCATCTTTTATTTCTTCCACTTCTGGTTAGGATTTTGTATTTTATACATGTATACACAAGAGTATGGAAAGAGAAGAAACAGGAAGCACTTGGGATTGGTTCGTTATTTTATATTACAAACATATAAAAACCTGACATGTTCAGAAAAAAAAGGGGAGACTTCATAAATGTCACACTTTACTAGAAGTCATCACTATATACCTTCATCACAGAAAGACCACTCTAGAAAAGAAATCCAATTATCAAATATCTTCTACCTGCTGTACTTGCAATTTTATATAAAATCTATGTTCTACTTCTGTAGGGTTCAGCCATCAGATACCAAATTAATCAGCATTGATGGGACATTTGGCTGAGCGTGCAACTGATGCTCTTCAATCTTCCTATACATATGAAATTCAGTGTCCTAACCCTTGTCATTACAACGCCCAAATGGAAAAGGTAGGTAATATAAACTAGGATGGGGATGGAGAGATGTCTCAGTCTTGCAGAGGACCTGGGTTCAGTTCCCATGGTGGCTCATAATGACCTCCACAGACACCACATAAACACATGGTCCACATACATTCATGCAGGACAAACACTCATACACATAAAATAAATATTAATAAAGTAAGCAAGAGGTGAAGGAGATACCTATCCTAGGAAACCAAAGAGAATATTTAAGTTCCCTAAGTTAAAGGGCATTATTTCCCTTTCTTTCAAATTGCTGATCAGATGGTCACTGTTCATGCTCTGGGTGGCTTCATGCTAGGAGCTTATCCAATGGCCCAAGAATTTTTCCAGGTAACCTATCATTCAATGTCATGAGTTACTTAAAGTTTGAAAATAAATTAAGCTGGAAATTGTGTAATAAATACAAGTAACTGCACACAAGTCCCTCTTGAAGGGAAATGGTCTAACTCCTCAATATCCCAGAAAAGTGATAGCAATAGAGTTAAATGGTGCCTGGATATATATATATATATATATATATATATATATATATATATATGTGTGTGTGTGTGTGTGTGTGTGTGTGTGTGTGTGTGTAGTAGAAGATAAACTTATTTTAATAGACACAACATTAAAATAATGAGAGCACGATCTTGCTCCCATATTAAATTATAAAGGTCCTTGAAGTTAAACTTCTGGTTCTCATTAAATTTTGGCATTAATGTTATAATGGCATTTTGCCATCTTTAAACATAGTTAATCCTACCCAATGAAAGCCTAGTCCAAGCCATCATTTATCTAAGCAGCTGTGAAGTTACAACATTGTTGGTCCATTATCTCTAATGATGACACGCCTGAGGAGTATGAAAAACGTATTTAACACAAAACGGCATGTCCAAAGAGAAGTGTCAATTACAGAGTTCTACAAAGAATTCTTGGTTCTCCAGGATCCTTAAACAAATATCTGAAGCTCAAAACAATCACAGCTGACTGTATTTTTAAAATTCATTTAGTTTACCATTCCTTTATCTAAACCTTGGCATTTCTCTTAAAAGTCAATTGAAATTATGTGAATGGAGAACAAAGCTAACATTTCTTGCTTAAACTTGTTCTATAAGACCTAAGATGTTAGAGAAAACTTCTGGCATTCAAAATTTCAAAATCTTCATGTAGAGAAGGGTTACATAAAATAAACTAGATGGGGCGAGAGAGATGGCTCAGCGGTTAAGAGAACTTGCTCCTCTTGCAGAAGAACTGGGTTCTGTTCCCATGGTGCCTCACAACGTCACATTAATATGATCCGAGTACCAAGAAATCTGAGCTTGAGTTATGGATGGTTGAGAATCACCATAGGAAATGTACATTACTTTTACTAAACCCTAATCTATGCATAGTTATACTTTAAAGATGGCTAATTTTGTATCAGTTATCTAATAACTATTCCAATAAAAGCACTGGTATCAGACGGCCTTGGCTTTGTAAGGGGACAGTTACTGGTATCACAGGCTTATTCAGTCATTCTCCTGAAAACTATCAAATATTCTTTCTAACTGTATGATTATTTCTTTGGTGACCAGTTCCAACTGACAATGATTTGGGGAATCCAGGGATAACCCTAATTATTTGCATATGAAGACTGTTGGATGTAAACTTCTTTGCCATTGTTTGGCTGATTGGCTGGTTGGTTTTGTTTGGGGCCAGTACCATTTCTGATATGAAATATATTGCAAATACCAAAGAATTAAGATAGTAAGCCAAAATCTGACCACAAACAGGACTAAATTAACTGAAAATATTTTGTGGTCTCTCAGTAGATTGTTCTGACTTTATGCTCAACTTAAAATAATAGAAATATATTAAAAGAAGTTTAGAAAGGATTCTACCCACATTTTCTTCCAAATTAAGATTTTCAGACATTAAGAAATTAGGTTCAAACTGAGAAACATCCAACCATGCTCTTATTTGACAATTTTTATTGGACATAAATGTGCCAATTTTTGTTCCCATTTAATTTCTTCATATCTATCCAGACATATTCGCGTATCTATATGGTCTGATATTAAGGTTGGAGAATGTCTTCTGTACATTGCATCATTGTACAATCTCAATACAGTTATACACATATGGAGGGCACGCATAATACCTGTTGCCCTAAGAGAAATTCAACAGATTTAACTTTTTTCTCTTCGAGTTAAAGATGGAAGACTAGGAATCTTTACTACACAAGATCAGAATAGAAGGTTCGGGTTTATGTGTTTGACAGCCAACAACATATGCAACTCCACTGACAAATTCTGCACACCACTGTCCTGACTGCTCTGAGAACAACTGTGGCCTTGACCCTTTACTACAGCATGAGTCTGTTCCGAGTAGGATGGCACACTCTGCAGAACAGATCTTCTGAGAACCAATCCAAGCATGTGCAGTGATGACTTGTTGATATGTGGCTGTCTTTAAGGAAATTGATGGGATATAATGGAGAAAAGCTATGTCGAGGAAGAGAGAATCTGGACATTGCAATTGATGTGTACGATATGACATCACATTGTGGGTCTTCATTTCTACATCTATGGTCATTGTTCACCAGAGAGTTGTGAGCTATTACATGAGAAAGTCATGCTACTGAGATGAAAGGTAGGCAAAATTATCAAAATGAACAAAACTAGGTATTATCTAAACCACATGCTAAGCAGCAACATCATCTTTTTCACACAGCGTGAAATGGTCCAAAAAGACATGTTATCTATTCATCTACAGTGAGAGGCGAGAAAACACTTGTGGAAATATCCCTAACTGGAAACTGTGGTTACTGCTACCATATTCACAGGAGGGGATGCTCTTTTGAAGCAAGATAGCAGGAAGACCCACAAATCACAAGAAGACCTGAAAGCCATCAATCTACTGATTTTGCTATTTCATTCTTTCACCAACTCTCAAATCCAACCGTTTTCTTTCCATAAGACTTCAGACAGAATCTTTGCATCATTGCAATGGTTCTTGTACTTCTATCAGTAAGGCACAGAGGCTATCTAGGGCCTCCAAAATGATGAGTGTCCTGAGGAAAAACTTTCTAAGAGGAAATATAATAGAGGTAAACTTAAGGGGAAAAAAACCAGCAGCCACGATTATAAAATAGAAAAGCTTCTTTCTTGGCGTTTACATATTTATGTAACATGTTATACACAATTAAATGTGTGTGTATAAAACATACATGCCTATACACACACACGGAAATGGGAAAAAGCCACATTGTGTCAAAAGTAACTAACTGCATGATTAAGTATAATTTCTGTTGTAGCTACTACTATAATAAAAAACAATCACCTAAGACCAAGATGCAGATTTTGAGGTTTGTGTTATTCCAGGATTTTATGAATTCATGAAATCTCTCAAGCAACTAACTCTGAAGGATTCAGAGTCCTGCTGAATGCCACCATGCCTCGGAACGCACTCTGGAGGTCGGACAAAAGAGACTGGTTCCCCAGCAAAAGTCTGAGAGGTCTACACCGCAGACAATGAGTGGCGGTGATTTCTCTTTCTCATATGGGCAAGCTGAGTTTATAGAAGAATGGTTAGCAAGAGAAATTTATTTTTTTAAGAGTGATGAATGATTCTGTGGGAAGATGCCAGTTGGCTCTTAAAATATTTTAAGAGTTCATATGAAAATATACAAAAGACCTAAATATAGTTCATGAAGAAAATTCAAATGGCTAGCAAATATATTTAACAAATTAAAACTGCCAAATAAAAAGGAGTGCCGATGCAGAATCCTTATAAGCAAAAATCCTCAGATCTGTTAAGAATAAGGAAAGGTAGGCATCCACAAAAATACAACTCAAATACAGCCTCTCTACAAAGCCATCTGGCTATATTCATAACTTCTGACTCTGAACTAGGAATCCATTTTAGGAAAATAATCTAAACTTGGGGAAAGCTTTACGCATAGAGATAGATGTCTACTATGATAGCAACAAAGCAGTAAACTACCTCAATGTCCTAGTATAAATTTTCATGGCCTCCTTTTTTAATGACTATTGAAACAATAAAGTATCATTGCAACAAAACTCATGCATTTTATATTTCAAGGCTACAGAAATTAAATCCATTTCTAAGAGTATCACTATGACATGGTCCCCAGACTAATGGGTCTAAGAAAAAATCCCTTAACATAAAAATACTCTTATTGTGAGCATAAGGAAATCCATTCATAGAGTAATCACACATAGTTGGATATAAGATATAAATGCTTAGGAATAAATAACTGACCTAAGCCCTTTAGACATTAAAAATGGCTATTAATTAATAAGGATGTTCTAACACATTTTCACCTTGTAAAATGACTAAATTGAGTTAATTAACACATCTACTGCCTCACCTACTGATCCGTAGTGAAAACACTTACAGACTCTCTTTGAAATTTTGCTGCATACATACTCTTATTTATATGAGCTTGGGAGTCAGAGGTAGAGGGGAGATAAAGGTAATGCGAATGGTAACATCCATTGGTTTGTTTCAAGATTATTATAGTGTTAAAAACTAATAAGCTACCTATTAAGAGTTTATTGGCCATCTTGAATTTCAAAGGGTAGACTGAAAAACTTCCTGGTAATCACTGTATCACTTCACTTCTACAAAAGGATCAATGCTTTAAAAATCTGTACATGTAGATATGGCCAAGCGGTGGTGGCGCACACCTTTAATCCCAGCACTTGGGACGCAGAGGCAGGCGGATCTCTGTGAGTTCCAGGCCAGCCTGGTCTACAGAGCGAGTGCCAGGACAGTGAGGGATGTTACAAAGAGAAAACCCTGTCTCAAAAAGCCAAAAAAATAAATCTTTACATGTAACAATAACAAATAAAAAGTAACCATCAACTTGAAATGAAGTGAAGGTTATCACAGGATGGGTATAAAAGAGATTGACTGGAAGAAGCAAAGAGAGAAATTAATGCAATTATATCTTAATAATGGAGCATCAAAAAGACAAGTTCAGAAAAGAAAACGGCCATGACATATCATAGTAAAAGTACTAAATACACAACAAAACAAGATGAGTACAGATAGCTGTGAGAGAGAGAAAAACACACACAAATCATAGATAAAGGGAAACCTTTCAGAATAACAGCTGGTTTCTCAATGGAAAATTTAGAAGCCAGAAGATCCCAAACAATGCATTCTGAGTTCTAAATTAATACCCAGCAAAACTATCTGATGTATTTGAAGGAGAAAGAAAACCTTTCCATGATTAAAAACAAATCAAAACAAAACCAGCTAAAAAAATGTATCCAACAAATCAAATCAAAATATAGGAAGACTGAAGAGGAGAATCAGCATAGCCAAGACGCCATGGAAAGAAATGAAAAGTTATAATTACTAAACCACAGAGTACCCCTGAGACCACAAACACCACCAAATATTAACAGAATGACTGTAATCAACACACACCTTTCAATAAAAAATTTAAATATTAATGGCCTGGATTCCCCAATCAAAATCAAAGACTGGTTGAATGGAGCAAGAAATAAAATCCATATATTTGTTGTCTACAAGAAATAGGCACCACCTTAAAATACAAGAGTGGACAATAGTACACCCATCTAATGGAACAAGGAAGCAAGCTGGTTTCACCATCCTAAAAGCAGACAAAATAAATTTCAAACTAAGACTAAATAGAAAGAGATAAAGAAGGACACTTCATTCTAGTAAAGGGAACAATTAACCAAGACAGTACTGCTATCATACATACATACATACATACATACATACATACATACATACATACATTCATTTCTGGTGCACCAAATTTCATAAAAACATTTTTCTGGAACTAAAGACATGGGTTATCATGGACCCATGAATAGAAGGTTTCCAGTACTCTACCTTCTCCAGTACACAAGAGAGCTTGACTAAAATAAACAAACATCACAATAAATGACATCAAAGATCATATGGACTTAACAGGTATCTCCAGAAACTTTAGCCTAAACAACAAAGAACATACATTCTACTCACAGCACCTGGAAGTTTTTCTAAAATACACCACAAATTTACAAGGGTTTAAATATCTCTCTGTATCCTATCTGACCATAATTAAATAAAACTTAAAGAAGACAGCAAACAAATAGCTAGTCAATACTGGCATGGGCAGATTTAAACAATGCATGGCTAAATGATGAGTGGGTTAAAGAAGAAACAAGGAAAGAAATCCTGGAACGAAATTAAACACAACAAAACAGCTGGGTCATTTTGAAAACAGTCCAAACAAGAGAAATGTATAGTTCCAAGTGTCTACATTAAAAGTCTAAAAGAGCACAAATAAATGACTTAATGAAGCAACTTAAAAATTTGGAAAAACAAGAAGAAACCCAATCCAAACCCAGCTGACAGCAAGAAATAATAAAAATCAAAGCAGAAAAACAATTAAATAGAAACAAAGAAAAATAAAAAGAATCAACCAATCTAAGAGCTGATTCTTTGAGAAGATGAACAAACTTGATGGATCCTTGGTCCAACTAAAAAAGAGACAGAACTCAAATTATACATAAGTCAATAAATGTGATAAACTACACATATAAATTAAAAGACAAAAGACACAAGATCATTACCCTAGATGAAAAAAAAAAACCCACCTTTTACAAAATCCAACATGCTTTCATGATAAAAGTCCCAGAAAAATATAGAACTAGAAGGAACATTCCACAGCATAATACAGGATATATCTGAGTAACTCACAGGCAATATCATCCTAGATGGTGAAAATCTAGAAGCAATCTCACAGGAGTCAGGGCTGTCCACTACCCCTACTCATCTTTAACACTATGCTTGATGCATTGCAATAAGGCAAGAGAAGAAAACTGAAGGGGACCAAATAGGAAATGAAGACATCAAGCTAGCTCTCTTTGTCGATGACATAATATTATACACTGGAGATCCCAGAAATTCTACTAGAAAACTTATGAACACTATAAACGAATCCAGGAATACAGCATGGTATGGAATCAACTTACACACACCAATAGCACAGATCAACAGCAAACATACAAAGAAAGAGATCATGGATATATCTCTATTCACGATAGCCTCAAAGAAAATAACATATCTAGAACAAACCTAATCAAAAAGGTGAAGGAACGTTACAACGAAAACTTTGAACATCTGAAGAAGGAAACAGAGCAAGACTGGGTTCTAGTGACTAGGAGATGGAAACACATCCCTGTGCTCATGGATTGGTCAAATTAGTATTGTGAAATTAACCATTTTACCAAAAGCTGTCTACAGATTCAATGCGATCCCCAATTTTTAAAGGATTCCCCAAATCTCATGCTTCACTGAAACAGAAACAACTATCCTAAATTTCATATGGAAGCACTTAACACCCTTGAAAAGTCAAAATTATCCCTAGCATAAATAATAATGCTAGCAGAATAACCATTCCTCCAGAATTTAAGCTATATTACAGAGCCATAGTATTAAAAACAATATGGTACAGGCACAGAAAACAGACATGGAGAGTATATAAACGGATGAAATAAAATCAAGATCCAAATAGGAGTACACATAACTCTCACCTTTCAGTATTTGATAAAGGTGTCAAAAATAGGCTCTGAGGAAAACAAAGCATCTTCTCCACGTGGTCCTGGGACAACTGGACACAGACATAAAGATGAGTATCCCTCACTTTCCACAAAAACTAACTTCAAATGGACCAAAGCTTAAATGTGAAGCCCAAAATGGTAGAAGAAAACAAAGACAGTTCCCTACCTGATACAGGTGTGGGAAAGAACTTTCTAAACTGGACTTCACAAAAATGAAAAAGCTGAAGAAACAACCAACCATGTGAAGAAAATGGGAAGGAGTCTTCGCCGGCTATACATCTGACAGAGGAATCGTATCTAGAATTCATAAAGAACTGAAACATAAAAGTCAAAACCAACCAAACAACAAAATCACCCTGACTCCTTCAAAAAATGGGCCTGGAACCGGACAGAGAGTTCTCAAAAAAAAAAAAAGAAAGAAAGAAAGAAGAAAAAGAGTGGTGGCTAAGAAATAGCTCAAAGAATGTTTGCAGTCTTCAACAATTAGGGAAATGCATATCAAAATAACTTTGAGATCATCTTACCCCAGTCACAATGGTAAAAAAAAAAATCAACAAAATAGCCAACAACAAACACTGGAGGGGATGAAAGACAAAAGGAGACCCTCATCCAGTTGGTCAGATTGCAGACTGGCCTACCCACTCTGGAAACAGTGTGGAGAATTCTCAAAATGCTAAAATTAAATCTACCATATGGCCCAGCTGTATCACTCCTTGGAATATACCCAAAGGCCTTGCCATCCCACTCCACAGATCCTTGTCCAACCCTGCTCACTGCTGTTCATTCACGATAGCTGGGGAACAGAAACAGCATTGATGCCCTAGAGTGGACGAACAGATAATGAAAATATAGGAATATGCGTGATGGGATACTATTCAGCTAAAAGAAAAGTGAAATTGGCAGGTTAATCGATGGAAACAGAAAATAACATTGACTGAAGTGAGCCAGACCCAGAAAGACAAATGTTTCATTTTCTGTCTCATGAGAGGCTCTTGGCTCCAAATAGTCCGTTGTGAGTACATACCCTGGAGTAACTGCAGAGCCAAGCAAGTCAAAAGTGACTACTACCAGGGTATGGGACAAACACAACAGCAGTGATCTGGTCTAGGAAATAAAAATAGGGGGGGGGATACTCAGTTAGGGAGAGAGAAAGAGACAAATACAGAAGGAAGGAAGGAGGAAGGCAAAAGAAAGAATGTCTTGAAAAGCCATAAATAATCTACCTAAAATTATCTATAATGCACTAAGCCAGTATATAAATACATACTTTCCCATCTGGGATGACAATGCTCCCTCCAAAGACCATCCAAATTTATGGCACTAGGCATGAGAAACCCTCTTTGAGTTGTGGGTCAGAGGTGTCCAAGACACCCCCAAAATATTACTGTGCCCTTGGTTGCCCCATGAGATGTGGAAGGTAAGTCTCTATTGCTGAAGACGTCCATCACTTCAGAGACATGGCTCAGAGACTACTGAGCTGTAGGTGATCTAAAGTCTCCTCTCTGAGGTCTAGCTCTCATATCAGGAGGCACCATGCAGGCTTCCAAAGGACGAGCAAGCAACGGTCCTACCCAGCTATGACACCTACGAAGCACAGCAATGACCAACGTGATCTAACACTAAGGATGCAAGCAATAATGAGAGACATAGCCTTTCCCCAGGGGAGAGAGAGTACACCAATTGGTTACATAAGGCCAAAGGCTCAACCCTGAAAGCATATATACAAGTTACATCATATGGACTAAGTAAGTGTGGTGTGTGTGTCTGTATCTGTGTGTATGTGTGTGCACACGCACGTGCACATGAGTGTGTACATTCATGTGTGTTTGCAACAACAGTTAGGGACTGTTGATTTTCAAAGAGAGCAAGGAGAGGCAGAAGAGTGATGAGGGTTTTTCAGGGGTAAAAAGAAAGACGGAAATGATGCAATTATATTATGACCTCACAACAACAACAACAAAAAAAAAACAATAAAAAGGAAGTGGGGTAAAATGTGACTAAAATTCACTGTTTGTGTGTACATGAAACTGACAGAGAGGAAAAATAGGAAAATCATGGTCGGTTTTAAATAGAAAATAGTACTAACAAGAAAAATCTGCACAGCGGCCACCTGTAACTCTCCAGTGGGGAGTCTTCTTGTGCTGTAACTGGGAGAGCAAAACAGTCACCCAGATCCACCAGAATGGGTGAAATGGACTTCTCTAAGCATGCAAATGTGAAAATCATCCAGAAAACTGACTACCCTTGCCAGAGTAGAAGGATGAACTCACTAAGCCATTAGACCTGAAGGGAGAGGTTTTTAGCACAGTAAAACTAACATTAAAATGGTCTCTTTGGTCCTTATATCACACAGGTGGACCATGACCTGTCTGGCTTGGTCAAAGATCTTGTTTTCTATTCAAAATGGCAGAAATAAAAGAGCTAAACCCACAAACACATACACCTATGTGAATTATTATGCTGCCACTGAAGTTTCTTCTACATGGTATTTCAGATGTTTCTGGTTTTACAGCAATAAAACTGCCCTTTGGTTGTAGCATATGACCTTTAGAGGACCGATAAGATAGTTCCAGGCTTTAACATACACTTGATGCAATGCGGGCGACAGCAAAGTGATGGGACTGAAATTTGGCTGGGTCCCCTATAACATTTCTCACTCTGGGTAACTAAACTCTTAGATATACCACACACAGAGGGGAGAAAATGTTCAAAGGCATGATCCTCTTTATTATTCTCTTTTATTTAAGCAAGGAGCAGTGGCTAAAAATTCTTTCCATAATACTTTATGTTCATTGTAAAGGACAACGTTTTGGATGGAGAAACCTAAAACAGTTCTCCAGTTGTTTGTGTTGGGGGAATGTGTGCTTCCACCACAAGGGGGCAGTAATTCACTTCTATTCTAAGACTATCGGAGCAGCGTTTGTGTTTGTTTTGTTGTTGCTTTTCATTGTGCAGAGGAACTTTACAGTTCTTCTTTAAATTCACTTTAACCTCAAGTCAAGGCTTAATTTTTTTTCTAGAGATAGTTCTGCAGAGGATTAAACAGTAACAAGAACCAAATGTAGCACGAGGGAAACTCTAATTGCTATTCTGTCAAAAACATGTCTGTGAACAAGAGAAAAGAACTATTAGGATGATCCTACTATCTGTCCACTCAGCAAAGAAACAGTACTGATGCCATGCTTGAATTAACCTTTTCGTATGGGGAAATGAACACACGCCACAGCAAAGGGTAAATCTTTTATCTCTAGTTTATAAGAACTAAGCATGGTCTTCAGCAGCTTCTGTTTCAGTTAGCGTACAGAAGACTAACGTCAAGAATAAAAGCCGACCATTTATGATGACTGCCAACAAAGGACTCTCATCAAGTTGGCCTCTCAACCTCCCAGCCACATTGGTTCCCTTTGAGCATGCAAGTCAAGAGGCAACAAGCGGCTTTTCTGGCATGTTGCTCAAGTTCAACTCTGGAAGGTAAGTGGATGGAGAGCAAGCGAGGTGCCAAATGTCTAAATGACCTATCCACCTTCCTCCATCTAATTAGGACTGGGCCGTAAGCATGGGTTTTAATTTCACTCTTTCTTACACGGATTTAACAGCCTTGAAAAGTTGCTATAGGGGCTGGAGAGATGGCTCAGAGGTTAAGAGCACTGGCTGCTCTTCCAGAGGTCCCAAGTTCAATTCCCAGCAACCACATGGTGGCTCACAACCATCTGTAATGAAATCTGATGCCCTCTTTTGGCCTGCAGGGACACATGCAGACAGAACACTATAAACATAATAAATAAATCTTTTTTTTAAAAAAAAAAGTTGCTATAGACAGATGGAATTGTCGAGTCATTTTTCAATAAAGACAAAGGGCATTCACAGACAACTCTTAGTGCTTTCTATGAGAAATGTCACTGACCATCACAACCATGAAATCCCTTTAACATTCAGTCCTTAGGGCTTTCTGTAAATTCACTTTGAATCATTGTTTATTTTCTTTACCTTGTATCAATACTGAGTTTACAAAATTACCTCGATGCAGTTTGAGACTGTAGGTTGTAAGACTGCCACACATTGTAAGTGATTTTGGCATATTCTTCCTTAATTGAACATTGGGAAAAAGGTAAGTACTCAAACCACACTGCCAAATCACTGTGCAGTCACATGCTCTCAACCTCCTCAAAAGAATGTATGAGGAAATAATCAGGCTCACTTAGCACTTTTTTATCAAGTCTGAATTTGCTGAGAAAATGATACAGACTGTTTTTATTAGATTGGGAGCTGGGGTACCATCAGAAAACAGTTTCAGGTTCCTCTATAGCTGACTTCATAATGTAACACACCTTCTAAGCGAATTCTCTTAAAAACTACGGGACTTAATGTCTTCTCTTTGATCTTAAATCAATAGCCATTAACTAAATAAGATATCCAAGAAGTAATATTTAATGCTATCATGTTAATTTAATTCAGGTTCAGTACAATTTCTGTGGAACTCGTAGATCACCCATACAAGTGAAATAATGTAATGGTTTGTACATAATAGCAATACAAGAACATACGTTATCAAGCCCACCATCTAAATTACAGACTCTATGGAGGCAGCCAATTTCAACTTGGGACACAGTCTATGTAGGCTACTCTGACACCGAATAATGCTTCTGACTTTTCAGCCCATCTCTTTGTGGCAACCTCAATTTCAATCTCTTTCACCTCAAGTGTATATTCCCAGGAGGGCATTTCAACATACCCTGGCCACTCGACAAGATCAAACACAGAATGTGGGATGCCTGGCTTGAATAAGTCACTCTTGGCCAAGCACCGAGAAGCCGGGCTATAGGGTGGAGAAGTTTCATACTGGAGTGGACAGGCATTTAGACCATACCTTTTGAGATAGTATAGGCCTACATTCAAGGCAGAACTATGCTATTTAGAAGCTGGCGACCTCGGACTTTTCATGCACTTGCAAACTTTAGTTTTCTGATATTTAAGCAAATAATAATAATAATAGTAATGTTACAGAGGATCATGGCAGTTAACCCTTCCTGCTCCAAATGAAACACACTTATCTGAAGGTCCAAAGCGAACACCCACAAATGAGATAAAACATGTAAAATATTATTGTTCTGGGTCTGGATTTCCCTTACTCCCACTTTGTAAGATAAAATCCATAACTGGCCCCATTATCAAGTCAAGAATCTCTGGCTTGACAGGTCACAGACCCTAGGGAGAGCCTACCATTCTTCTAATAAGTAGACAGAGTCTTAAACCAGCTTCTAATGGCGTGTTATTACACCCAAAGATCAATGCATCTCTCAGCTCTCATCAGAGAAGCTTCAATTTGTGGCAGACAGTGATGAACAGAGACCCACAACTGGCAAAGGTCAGAGGTCATACAACTTTGGAATGCTTGGCCTTAAATGGGGCATCTCTACCTTACCTGCCAAAGTTCAGGGATCGTTGTGGAAGAGGGGCCAGGGGCCAAAAAGAATGTAACAGTTAGCGGTAGTAGATGACAACAAGGAAATTGTGTCTTCTGAACACAGCAGGACAGCCTCATATTTGCACTGACGAAGTTTGCAACAACATTCACAGAACCTGGACATACTCAAGAGGGACCAGATCCTAGCATGTACAGGTGGGTTGGGCGTGAAGTTCAGGACTCCCTTCTCTGGTTCTGTTTGTGGGCAATGCATGGAAAGACAAGCAGACACAAAGCTGCACACACGGGAAATAGGCCCCTGTTATGGGCAACCGTCAAGATGGCAGCCGTGCTTCTCTTGAGAGATTCAGCTCGCTCTACAAAATAACCCAACAGACTCGAGGAGCAGGTCTGTTTCAAAAGGCAACCTGGCTGGCACACAAGAATTATAAAGTTGGAGATACACAAAAATGAAATTGCTTTAAAATATAAAATCCCCTAACTATTAACATGTGGGGTTTCTCCTCAATACATGGGCAAGTTTGCCATTTCAGAAGTTGAAAAGGTGGGGGTTGGGAATGCAATTTGTTGTACAGCACTTGCCTGACATACCAAGGCCCTTGGTTCTAGCCCTAGTTCTGAAAACACACACACACACACACACACACACACACACACACACACACACACACACACACGTGCACAGGCACCCAAATAAAGACAATAAAAAAGGTGAAAATGAAAAGTACCTCTTGCTCCATGTAACATAACTGCTAATAGTATGAGGTTATAACTAGTTGGATTACAAATATGTAAACAAGGTAACCTTTAACTTTACTCAGGAAGGTTCTTTCTACCAATCAGTTCCATACATTAATCCACCATCATCATCCATCATGGCATCAACATCACCATCATGGTGTCATTGCAAGCTCTGTAACAGACACTAAGTGTTTGGCATAGCTTAACTCATTTCATATTAAAATTGGCCTATGATATAGATTCTATCTCTACCCATTTTCTTTTCAGAAAAGGAACCTTGGGGGTGAGAAAGGTTACATTACCCCAGGGGCCACCAATGTTGAGTGGTAAAGCTAGGATTTCATCAGTCTTGTCCCAAAGCTTGTTTTTGTATATTTCCTTTCATCACTCTATACCATAATAAGCATGGCCCCCAAAAGTGACAAAGAGAAGGTCAATGGAACTTTAATTCCTTCAGTCATGAAGCTTTCCAAAACCCATGAACTGGTCATTAATTAAGTGGGCTGAACCACTAAACTCATAAGCAGAGGCATGAGACCATCATGGTTTTGATACAAAAGTCTGATCAAGAAAACACTTTGTATTCTTACATGACCAACAAAATAAGCATTTCTCAAAATAGTCTCTTATTACAAATGAAGACCAAAATAGTCTTTTGTTACAGGAGAATCTTTGTCCACTACTTTGTCTAAGTATTGCAATGTACTTCTTAAAGATTAATTAT